>NC_090653.1:255598487-255833487 GCF_040937935.1 Hyperolius riggenbachi
GTCGCCGACCTGTCATTCAGCAGTCTTTTGACCCCAGGCATCATGAGTAAATTGTCTGCTGTTGTTGGCGATCTTGAGGAGGAGATGCTGATGGGCACTTTGGGGGAGGAGGGATTGGACAGCAAGACTGTGGCGACAGTCAAGCAGCCCATCCATGCATCAGGAGAGGATTTTGGGGGGTCATCATCCCAGCAGGACATGTTTCAGGAGGGGGAGGATGATGATGATGATGATGACGTGGTGACAGACAAAGACTGGGTGCCGCCACCACCAGCACCTGGGGATGTCGTCATCAGCAGCTCTGAGGAGGAGGAGGAGGATGCGCTTGTGGGCCTTGCAAGGAGGCGCATCATTGCAAGCATTGGCAGCAGTAGGCAGGTCCCACAGCCTGCTGGTGTCTCAGGCTCAGCAGCAGTAGCAGCAGCATCTGCCAGTACCACCATCAGCCGCACCCAAGCCACACACAGGGAGACAGGCAGCAGCGGCTCCAGGCCGTAGGGGGTTGTTTTTGTCACCAATCTGGCGATTTTTCACCATGCCCACAGTGTACAGCAAGTACGCCACTTGCAACCACTGTCAGCGGAAGTTGAGCAGAGGTGCAGACCCCTTAAAGTTCAGCACCAGCTCGCTCATCAACCACCTTGCTGCAAAACATTTCCACCAGCATGAGGAGTTCCAGAGGCTGAAGGCATCTGGTGCTGGCAGTGGCACCACACCCATCACTGCACAGCCTTCAGCAGCAGCAGCAGCAACAGCAGCCACCCGCCCTCCTGCTCCTCCAGCAGCACCAGCAGGAGTGCGGAAACGCACTGCTCCTCCCCCCTCTGCAACTCCTGCCGCCGACACTGAGGCCTGTTCTGGCAGCCAGTCAGGTACACAGATTTACCTTCTGCTGCCGCTCTACCACCAGCTATTACGTCCAACAATAGCTATATCTGTGTAATTTGCTGTAAAAAAAAAAAAAAACAGTACACCATTAAAAAAAAAAAAAAAAGGTTTAATTTTTCTGAGGTGCCCGGGTTGAAAACTGTGTTGTCCCAGTTGTGTATTGGACACGATGTGGGCTGCACGACCGCTGTCTGGGACCTCCTGTTGTGTTTATTTACAGCCCTGGTATCACCGCTAGGTACCAGGGCTATTATGTCACGCTGCCTACCTACCTGCTGCCACACTCACACTACTCCTCCATTCCTCCTGCTGCTGCTGCTGCCTGTCTGTGTTTCCCACTGCCAAGGGTACACAGATTTTACCTTCTGCTGCTGCCACTCTGCCACCAGCTATTACGTCCAACAATAGCTACTCTCATTACTCCTCCATTCCTCCTGCTGCTGCTGCTGTCTGTCTGTGTTTCCCACTGCCAGGGTACACAGAATTACCTTCTGCTGCCACTCTGCCACCAGCTATTACGTGCAGGGCCGGCGCTACCATAGAGGCAGGGGAGGCAGCTGCCCCAGGGCCCCAGAGCTTGTAGGGGCCCCCAGTGGCTACAAGAGGAAAAAAAATTTTCAAATCGGCCTTATAGTTTTTGAGAAAATCGATTTTAAAGTTTCAAAGGAAAAAAAATACACAGTTAAAAACCTGCCGACTTTAATGGTTAATAGAAAATCCACCTTAAATGCTAGAAACCCTAAATTTGCAGGATGTGTTAAGGAGATCATTAGGAATAAGAGGAAAAAACAATTTTTCAAAAAGACCTTATAGTTTTTGAGAAAATCGATTTTAAAGTTTCGAAGGAAAAAAGTATACTTTTAAATGCGGTAAATGTCACTTTTAGTAGCAAACCTAACGGTAGTGTAATTTTACATGCATCAAACGAAAGCGCAATAAATTTCCTGACGGGGTTTCCAGGGGGTCCATACGCAGCCGCAGCGCTTTGGCCAGGGATCGCTATACAGCCGCAATATGGCTGTATGAAGATCCCTGGCATTTTTTCCTATTTTCCCAATTTTTTTTTATGTTTAGAGTGTGGGAATTTTTTTAAAAAAATGTATGTGGTGTCCCCCCTCCTGAAACTTTTTAACCCCTTGTCCCCCATGCAGGCTGGGATAGCCAGAATGTGGAGCTCCGACCGATTGGGACTTCACACCCTGACTATACCAGCTGCAAAAAAGGTCCCCTAATGCCGATTTTTGTTCCGTGGTATATGTTGGGGGGGCCCCCCAGGTTTATTTTGCCCTGGGGCCCCATTGTTGCTTAAACCGGCCCTGATTACGTCCAACAATAGCTACTCTCATTACTCCTCCATTCCTCCTGCTGCTGCTGCTGTCTGTCTGTGTTTCCCACTGCCAGGGTACACAGAATTACCTTCTGCTGCCACTCTGCCACCAGCTATTCAGAGGTGGCCTGTCATTAGTAGTCACATGCACTGGCTGCTGTAATACTAGAGTGCCCTAGCCTAGACTATTGATTATTTATCCTGATCAGAGTAATTAATAATGCGGGGCAATCTGCTGTTGCAGAAGCCAGTGACACTGACATCTTTTGCAGCACTGTATAGAGTACAGAGTTTCATGACAGTTAGCCCCGTCCACATCCTGATGACTCCTTTTTCCCCAAACATCCCCCAAAATTTGCAGTGAAACGCTTGGCACCACATCCCTCCCATAAAAAAAATTGGTTGTTTTCAGGGGGTATCTGTAAATAACCAGCACCGGGTGTCAAATTCCCTAGGTACGCCACTGATCAAATCTTCTTGTTTTACAGCTCTGGTACACTTTATAGCTGAAATATCGCAAATACCTTCTGTTTAAGGGCCCGTTTCCACTATAGCGTTGCGGAATCGCCGGCGAATCACTGCAGGCAAATCGCATGCGGGTGCGATTCCGCATGCGTTTTTTGCTGCGATTTCGCATAGGTAAGGCTGTATGCGAATTTAACCATGTCACTGCCTGTGTAAATTAACATTAATACCTATGCGAAATCGCATGCGAAATCGCGGCAAAAAAACGCATGGGGAAAACGCATGCGATTTCCCTATTAAATACATTGCGTGCGATTCACCTGCATTCCACACGCAGGTGAATTCTGAGGGCCCTACCCTGCAGATTTTTTCTGCACAGAAAAACGTGCGGGGAAACGCACAAGTGGAAACAGTCCCATCCACTTGTACTGACTGTGTGAATCCGCATGCGGGCAACGCATGCGGATTCGCGATAGTGGAAACGGGCCCTAAAAAGAGGCAAAATTACACTGAGCATTGCCCATTCTGTATAAGTTTACCCATGCTTTCCAGAAACACTGGTATAAAAATGTATACCGGTTCTTTGTACACTTCACCTACTTCCTGCTAATGCCACAAACTGTCACACAACCTTCAATGCAGTTGTTTTTATAAACTGTGGTGTGTATACAAAATAAAATTCATTCAGCTAATTATGGGGTTAAGAGAGGAGGGGCCTGAAAAGTATTCTCAGGAGGAGTCAGTGGTTGGCAGAGCAGAATTCGCTGAGCACTGTCTCCGCTCTGCTGAGTGCAGGAGGACATGGTGACCCCCTGCTGGGACATGCCACACTGAGGGGACTGAGGAGGTCAGGTAAGTGGTCTCAGGGCTGTGTCACTGGCAGGGACACTTCCTCTACTCTCAGCCTTACTTTTCTCTTTGTTATATTTCCTCTTGTTGTGTCCATCTCTCTCTCTCTCACTCGCTTTCCCTCCTTGGTTATGTTTCATTTTTTTCTGTCTCTTTCCTCTCTGCTCTTTTCCTTATATAATACATATACAAATATGTTTTCCGTTTTCTGTCACTTCTCATCAACTCCCCCTCTCTGTTTCCTGTCACTTCTCACCTACTCTCCCTCTTTGTTTCTGTCACTTCTCACCTACTCTGTCTCTTATAACTTCTTATCCTTTCTCCCTCTCTGGCTCCTGCCACATCTCCTCTGTCTCCTGTCATTTCACATCTACTCTCTCTCTCTCTGTCACTTCTTATCCATTCTCCCCCTCTGTCTCCTGTCTCTTCTCCTCTGTCTCCTCTCACTTCTCATCTATCTGTCTCTTTATCACTTCTCATCTACTCTCCCTCTCTTTCTCCTCTCACTTCTTATCCTTTTTCCCCCTCTGTGTCTCCTGTCATTTCTCATCTACTCCCCCTCTGCTTCTCCTGTCACTTCTCATCTACTCTCCCTCTGTGTCTCCTGTCACTTCTCATGTACTCTCCCTCTGTGTCTCCTGTCATTTCTCATCTACTCCCCCTCTGTGTCTCCTGTCACTTCTCATCTACTCTCCCTCTCTGTTTCCTGTCATTTCTCATCTACTCCCCCTCTCTGTCCCCTGTCATTTCCCATCTACTCTCCCTCTGTGTCTCCTGTCATTTCTCATCTACTCCCCCTCTGTGTCTCCTGTCACTTCTCATCTACTTTCCTTGTCTGTCTCCTGACACTTCTCATCTACTCTCCCTCTCTGTCTCCTGTCACTTCTCATCTACTCTCCCTCTGTGTCTCCTGTCACTTCTCATGTACTCTCCCTCTGTGTCTCCTGTCATTTCTCATCTACTCCCCCTCTGTGTCTCCTGTCACTTCTCATCTACTCTCCCTCTCTGTTTCCTGTCATTTCTCATCTACTCCCCCTCTCTGTCTCCTGTCATTTCCCATCTACTCTCCCTCTGTGCCTGCTGTCATTTCTCATCCACTCCCCCTCTGTGTCTCCTGTCACTTCTCATCTACTCTCCCTCTCTGTCTCCAGTCATTTCCCATCTACTCCCCTTCTGTGTCTCCTGTCTCTTCATATCTACTCTCCCTCTCTGTCTCCTGTCACTTCTCATCTACTCCCCCTCTGTGTCTCCTGTCACTTCTCATCTACTCCCCCTCTGTGTCTCCTGTCACTTCTCATCTACTCCCCTTCTCTGTCTCCTGTCACTTCTCATCTACTCCCCCTCTGTGCCTCCTGACACTTCTCATCTACTCTCCCTCTGTGTCTCCTGTCACTTCTCATCTACTCCCCCTCTGTGTCTCCTGTCATTTCTCATCTACTCCCCCTCTCTGTCTCCTGTCATTTCCCATCTACTCTCCCTCTGTGCCTCCTGTCATTTCTCATCTACTCCCCCTCTGTGTCTCCTGTCACTTCTCATCTACTCTCCCTCTCTGTCTCCTGTCACTTCTCATCTACTCCCCCTCTGTGTCTCCTGTCACTTCTCATCTACTCCCCCTCTGTGTCTCCTGTCACTTCTCATCTACTCCCCTTCTGTGTCTCCTGTCTCTTCATATCTACTCTCCCTCTCTGTCTCCTGTCACTTCTCATCTACTCCCCCTCTGTGTCTCCTGTCACTTCTCATCTACTCCCCCTCTGTGTCTCCTGTCACTTCTCATCTACCCCCCCTCTGTGCCTCCTGACACTTCTCATCTACTCTCCCTCTGTGTCTCCTGTCACTTCTCATCTACTCCCCCTCTGTGTCTCCTGTCACTTCTCATCTACTCTCCTTCTCTGTCTCCTGTCACTTCTCATCTACTCCCCCTCTGTGCCTCCTGACACTTCTCATCTACTCTCCCTCTGTGTCTCCTGTCACTTCTCATCTACTCCCCCTCTGTGTCTCCTGTCACTTCTCATCTACTCTCCCTCTGTGTCTCCTGTCACTTCTCATCTACTCCCCCTCTGTGTCTCCTGTCACTTCTCATCTACTCTCCCTCTGTGTCTCCTGTCACTTCTCATCTACTCTCCCTCTCTGTCTCCTGTCACTTCTCATCTACTCCCCCTCTGTGCCTCCTGACACTTCTCATCTACTCTCCCTCTGTGTCTCCTGTCACTTCTCATCTACTCCCCCTCTGTGTCTCCTGTCACTTCTCATCTACTCTCCTTCTCTGTCTCCTGTCACTTCTCATCTACTCCCCCTCTGTGTCTCCTGTCACTTCTCATCTACTCCCCCTCTCTGTCTCCTGTCATTTCTCAACTACCCCCCCTCTGTGTCTCCTGTCACTTCTCATCTACTCTCCCTCTCTGTCTCCTGTCCCTTCTCATCTACTCCCCCTCTGTGCCTCCTGTCACTTCTCATCTACTCCCCCTCTGTGCCTCCTGTCACTTCTCATCTACTCTCCCTCTCTGTCTCCTGACACTTCTCTGACAAGGGCTGATATACTGCTGGGAATTTTGATGGGAGGCAGGGAGGGTGTTGAAAATATTGTTATTGTCTATGCACTGTACACTTTTTCACTTCCTGAGGACGCCCTTTGTGGTGAAACAAGTAGAAGTCTGTGTCATTGTATATATTTGCACCCTTGTGTCTTCCCACAGTGGAGTTAGAGCAAGGTGTCTTAGGAAGCATAACACTACTCTACAGCGATTGGGTTTTAGCACCTGAGAAACTGCATACCAGGTTAAAGGCTTCCTTGCCGCTCTTGTTACTAACCTAGGTAGCTGATAATAAGTACTTTACCCCTACACATGAGGGAGATGGCTACACCCCTCTCCGTTCTTTTGGCATATTCGGGAGGTAAGAGATCAGCAAAGACCCTCACACACGTGTACTATACTTGCTTTTTAAATTGTTGATTGACATATACCAATGGTTTTTACAACATGAGTTACATACTGACATTGCCAAAGCAAAAAAGCGATAAGGGGATATTAAAGATATTGAGTTCTGGGTTGTGGGGGTGGTATAGGCATATAATTAACAAGCAGTCTGTGGACATGATCGGTATAGAGTTCATTCTTCTGTCAGACTCATGCATGCTGTTACGTAGTGTGCAGTGATTGTCACTGTGGATTCCTCCTCTCAGTCTGTGGCATGCTTTGAGTGGTGTGCAGCAATTGTCACTGTGGATTCCTCCTCTCAGTCTGTGGCATGCTTTGAGTAGTGTGCAGCAATTGTCACTGTGGATTCCTCCTCTCAGGCTGTGGCATGCTGTGATGTAGTGTGCAGCGATTGTCACTGGGGATTCCTCCTTTCAGTCTTTGGCATCCTGTGTCATAGTGTGCAGCAATTGTCACTATGGATTCCACCTCTCAGTTTGTGGCATGCTGTCATAGGGTGCAGCAATTGTCACTTTGGATTTATACTCTCAGTCTGTGGTATGCTGTGATGTGGTGTGCAGCAATTGTCACTGTGGATTCCTCCTCTCAGTCTGTGGCATGCTGTGATGTGGTGTGCAGCGATTGTCACTGTGGATTCCTCCTCTCAGTTTGTGGCATGCTGTCACTGTGTGCAGCAATTGTCACTGTGCATTCATACTCTGTCTGTGGCATGCTGTGTCGTAGTGAGCAACAATTGTCACTGTGGATTCTTCCTCTCAGTTTGTGGCATACTGTCATAGCGTGCAGTGATTGTCACTGTGGATTTCTACTCTCAGTCTGTGGCATGCTGTAATGTGGTGTGCAACGATTGTCAATGTGGATTCATACTCTCAGTCTGTGGCATGCTGTGTCGCAGTAAACAGCGATTGTCACTGTGGATTTCTTCTCTCATTCTGTGGCATGCTGTGTCAAAATGAGCAGCGATTTTCACTTTGAACTCCTCCTCTCAGTCTGTGGCATGGCATAGCTCCCAACGGTCCCCTTTTTCTCTCTTCCTTCCTCATTTGTCTCTCTTTGAGGACTGAATATTTTTTAATTTAATTCAATTTTCAATATTTCAAAAAGTCTAAAAAAATTACAATCATTTTCCAAATTTGAATCATATCAACACAAAAATATACATAAACAAAACACAGCAAAACAAAACAAAAAACTAACATGACCCTCCTTCACCATTAGAACAATTGTACAGTGGCCCATATGCAATTACATTTTTCACCTGAGTCATCTCCTAGGAGATAATTTTCATCTTCTCTTTAAACTAATTTTTCAGCATTTTACAACTGAAAAAGTACCAAAAAGTTGGTGAAAAAGATTTATTTTGAGTATTTTCTTGCTTGCTGGTGGCTTAAAGAGAACCCGAGGTGGGATTTTATTATGCTAGTGGGGCACAGAGGCTGGTTGTGCACACTAACACCAGCCTCTGTTGCCCCATGGTGTGCCTCCAAGACCCCCCTGCGCGCCGCTATACCCCCCGCAGTGCTGGCGACACGCAGCGTGTCGCCAGCACAATGTTTATCTAAGCGCTGTCTGTTAGCGCCGCTCCCCCGCCTCCTCCATATCGGCGCTACCCGCCCGCGCCACTTCCCTCCAATCAGCGGGAGGGAAGGGACACAAGCGGGTAGCACCGATACGGAGGAGGCGGGGGAGCGGCGCTGACAGACAGCGCTTAGATAAACATTATGCCAGGTATAGCGGTGCGCAGGGGGGTCTTGGAGGCACACTATGGGGCAACAGAGGCTGGTGTTAGTGTGCACAACCAGCCTCTGTGCCCCACTAGCATAATAAAATCCCACCTCGGGTTCTCTTTAAAATGATTTTATGACAAGTTATGAAAATATCACCGAGGAGAAAATTCAGGTGAAAAATGTAATTGCATATAGGCCAGTATTTCTAATATTCCTCAGAAATCTTGAATTCAATCCAACTCTACTACTTAAAGGACATCCGAGGTGCAAACAAACTGACGAGAAAAACAATTGTATCTATCCTCAGTCTCCTAAAATGATTTTTTTTACATATCCCACAGTTTTATTTTATATTTAAATCAAGTTTTTACTGTTTCATTGTCTCTGCTCAATGACACATTCATTAAAGTATGTCAGAGCTCAAATCTATGAATTATTGACCCTTTCTGCCTCTTTCCTGCTCTCAGAAGCCATTTACTGACAGGAAAGTGTTTTATGGCTGTAATTACTTATCAGTGAGGGTTATGCTATAGTCTGACCCAGTCCGACCTGGTCCTGTCCCGGGCAGAAACTGTCACTTGCATACCTGATGTTTAACTTTTTCAGGCAGAGAAAGAAAAAAAGGAACACAGCCTAGTTATTAGTGTGCTAGGCACTGTACATACCCATGTCTGTCCCATCATGTCACATGTCATCTCGGGTATCCTTTAAAGCAAAAACCCCCCCATTTATCCAATTGCAAAGCCAGTTGCTCCTCAGCATCCTTTATGAGAAGCACTTTCTTAACCCAATCACAAAGCGTTGGAAGATCTGGGCACTTCCAGTTAACAGGAATTAAACTCTTAGCTGCAATTAGCAATTAAGGCAACAACGACTTTTTATATTTGGAAATAGACATGGGATAATTGTGCAAAAGCACTTCCAAAGGGTCTTCACCTGATGCACAACCACCTTGTTAATATATATGTTACGGCCAGAACCCGAAGTTTGGCCACTTCTAGTTCTGGCCGGCCACTTCGGGTTCTGGCCGGCCAATGCGCGAAGTGGCCGCTGCGCTGCGGCCAATGTTAGAAATGGATTGATTCCTCTGAGGTTAATGTATCTTCTGCGCCGCAGCGCAGCGGCCAAACGTATAACAACTTCGTTAATTTATTGCAATTCAGCCGGCGGCAATGTAACAATTCAAGCCGCCGGCTTTTTTTTTCTGCCTCTCTCTCTCTCTCCTCTTATGGGCAGCAGGCGGGGACATGCGTGTCCCCGAGAGTCGTTCGTGGCACCAGGGCAGCAGAGCGGGGAGGCTGCAGACATCGCTTCTGCCAGCACCCGCTCTGCAAGAACGGCAGGATAACCCTGCCGCGACGAACGACTCCGGAGGGGGGACACGCGTGTCCCCGCCGGCTGCCCATAGAAGAGCGAGAGAGGCGGGGGGAAGGAGGAGAGAGAGGCGGGGGGGAGAAGGAGAGAGAGGCAGAGAAAAAGCCGGCGGCTTGAATTGTTACATTGCCGCCGGCTGAATTGCAATAAATTAACGAAGTTGTTATACGTTTGGCCGCTGCGCTGCGGCGCAGAAGATACATTAACCTCAGAGGAATCAATCCATTTCTAACATTGGCCGCAGCGCAGCGGCCACTTCGCGCATTGGCCGGCCAGAACCCGAAGTGGCCGGCCAGAACTAGAAGTGGCCAAACTTCGGGTTCTGGCCGTAACATATATAAGTATCTTCAAAAAGGGTGCATTCCCAAAAAAGATGGGCCAACGCAAGGGCGTAACTAGAAATCACTGGGCTCCCCTGCGAAACTTATGATGGGGCCCCCCTCCCCCTCTGCACAGGTAAACTGAAAACCAATGTTATTCAAGTGGCTAGTGCACACTTGAACGTGTTTTCCCCATGCAGAGAAACATCACTACTGAACACTGAATAGGGACTGTCTACAAATATTTCTCTGCAAAACTTTGTATGATTCCTTATCAGTGACTGGGCAGATACAGTCATTAGAACAATTGTGCAGAGAGCATAAAGTTTTTTTCCTCTCCGTGTCCTTCGTTGTCAGTATCTCAGGACAGGGAAAATAAACTTTTACCCCCATGGGGCCCCCTGTGGCTTCTGGGCCCCCCTGCAGCTGCTTCCCTTGCAGGGTCTATTGTTACGCCCCTGGACCAACGTACCCCCATTACCACACCCCTTTAACATTTATCGTCCAAATCAGGAAATATTGAAGCCAGCTTAGCCAGATTTCTGTACCATCTGGCTAATATTTTAAAATGAATTTCTTTAGCCTTTGCACTCACTGAAGTAATATGAGATAAAACACAATTGTTTGCTTGTTGCTGAGCATTAATTGAAACACCCAGATCAGGGGCGTAAGCATGGCCCCCCTGCAGAAAATCTGACGGGCCCCCGCTCAGGGCCGTTTTGGGGGGGCTGGAAGGGTCGCAGCATGAGGGGAGAGCTTGGCCACACATCGGCGGGCAGCGGGCATATACACATACCTTCCTTGCGTTCCACTGCGGATGCTCCTCACTCCCGGGCACGCGCGAGGTCAGACAGTCCTTATAGGCTGAGGAGGCGGGTTTAGGTGATGTCAGCGGTGACATCACCATGCAGGAAGTGCTGTCAAATTTTGGAGTGGTTTTCCGGAGCTATCATCGTGTATTCAAGGCCAGAGCACTCAGTCACTCACTGGCCTTGATACTAATCAGTACGCTGGTTCTTGGCCTAGCTAGCTATCCTTGTGAGCTACATTTATATATTGTGTAGACGCACAATATATATATGTACTCGAGTTAGTCAGGTTTTGTTATTTTGTAGTATATTGTAATATTATCGTATTGTAATTATCATATCATAATCAAGGGCGTAGGGCCCGAGGTCGCAGCGGTCGCAGCGGTCGCCTTGGCGACCGGGCCCGGCTCCTGAGGAGGCGGGGGAGGGGCCCGGGGGGCCCATCTCCGTTTGGAGGGACATGCGGCCCGTGCGCGCTGGTAGGGGGAGCCGCAGCCGCGGGGAGGGCAGCCCGACCTCTTCCTCTCCCCGGGGCCCCCCCCCCTCAGATGCAGAGTTAGCGGCTCACGGAAGCGCTGTAGGCAGAACTCACCGCCCTGCGTTCCAATCGCCGCTGATCTCCTCTCTGCATAGATGCTGTTACACACGCAGCTTCCGGCTAAACAGGAAGCTGCGTGTGTAACAGCATCTATGCAGAGCGGGAGGAGACCAGCGGCGATTGGAACGCAGGGACGTAGGTGAGTTCTGCCTACAGCGCTTCCGTGCGCCGCTAACTTTGCATCTGAGGGGGGGGGGGCCCGGGGGGAGGAAGGGAGGGAGAGGTCGGGCTGCCCTCCCCGCGGCTGCGGCTCCCCCCTCCATTATGTGGGGGCAAAGCGGGGGCAGCTACCTAATCTATCCTGGGGGCCAGCTGCCTACCTAATCTATCCTGGGGGGCAGCTACCTAACCTATCCTGGGGGGCAGCTACCTAATCTATCCTGGGGGGCAGCTACCTAATCTAACCTATCCTGGGGGGAAGCTACCTAATCTATCCTGGGGGGCAGCTACCTAATCTAACCTATAGTGGGGGGCACCTACCTAATCTAACCTATAATGGGGGGCACCTACCTAATCTAACCTATACTGGGGGGCACCTACCTATCTAACCTATACTGGGGGGCAGCTGCCTAATCTAACCTATACTGGGGGGCACCTACCTATCTAACCTATACTGGGGGCACTTACTTATCTAACCTGTATTGGGGGCACCTAGCTAGCCTATACAGGTGGCAACTAAACTGGCTACCTATATTGGAGGCACCTACCTAACTAACCTATACTGGGGCACCTACCTATCTAACCTACGCTGGGGGCAACTATCCTGGCTACCTATATTAGAGGCACTCACCTAGCTAACCTGTACTGGGGGCACCTATCTATCTAACTTATACCGGCGGCGCCTGCCTATCTCACCTATACCGGGGGCAACTATACTGGCTTACCTATGCCTGGCTACCTATACTGGGGGGACCTATAGCTGGCTATAGGGATTTTGATATGTGTGTGCGTCGGGTGTTGCCGGGGGAGGGGGGGCTGCTGTTGCCGGGGGGGGGGTGGTGGTGGTGGGGGGGCTGCTGTTGCCGGGGGGGTGGGGGGGGCCCACATCCAGATTCCGCATCGGGGCCCAGAGGTTTGTAGCTACGCCACTGATCATAATATTATATTAGTAACATCATATTGTATATTTTCTGTATACTGACCTCCTGCCTGCATCTCAGTGCTGCTCGGATACCCCTTTTCAAAATCCGGATTGAATTTGGATCCAGATACCCAGATATCCGATCCGAATCGGATATCCGAGTTTGAAATTTTGGAATCCTAATCGCATATCCAAACCCAGCATCCCAGATATCCGCCCGGATTCGGATATCCGGGTACAAAACCGGAAGTGGGCTTTAATTTGCATGTAAAACGTTTTTTAGAGTAAATGAGGCATGTAGCATCATGTTTTTTTTAAAGGGAAACACTTATTGATGATATGGGGCCTTAAATTCCTCTCTCTCTCTCTCTCTAACTCTCTCCCTCTCTCGAATATTGGATAATTATTATTATTTATTATTATTATTTTTTTTTTATTTATATAGCGCCAACATCTTCCGTAGCGCTGTACATAGTACAAACAAATAATGGGGAACAAATATACATAAGAAATACAAGACACTGTACAGTCATGACATTGAATAGAATAAATACAGATACATACATAGTTGATATGTAGTTGGTACATATACATATGTTAAAATTACAGCAGTATGAGAAACACTAGGAGGAGGTCCCTGCCCTTGCGAGTTTACAATCTAGATAAGCACCACTGTTGCCTTCGTCTAGTCCTTCTGCTTCTCTGCCATCTGATTTCTGTGCTGACTCGGCCTGTCCTGCCTGCCTCTCGACCTTGCCTTTGTCTAGTCCTTCTGCTTCTCTGCCATCTGATTTCTATGTTGACTTGGCCTGTCCTGCCTGCCTCTCGACCTTGCCTTTGTCTAGTCCTTCTGCTTTTCTGCCATCTGATTTCTGTGTTGACTCGGCCTGTCCCTGACTACTCTATGGATCATCCTTACAATACAACTGACATCTGACTAATGTGTATGACCCTGCCTGATTATTGACTACTATTCTTGCCTTGCTACCTTGTACCTCGATATCTCTGACCTTGTGTAATGACTTTGGCCTGAAACTTGACTATTCTCACTCAATCTGCATTATTTGTACTTGTTTCGTTACCTCTTCACGTATCAGGGTGATACTCCCATACTCCTTCACTCTCTCCCCATGTGGCACCGGGCACATGTGTCTGATGTCACACATGCGCCACATGGTAAACGCACCTGGTTTGATGGCAGCTCATGGCGGAGAAAGCGGAGGATACCTGGCATTGTGGCAGATGGACAGGTGAGATTTACAATGCAGTGCCGCCAGGGGGGTGGGTTCACATTAACGTTCAGGGGTGGTCAGGCGCCCAGAGTTGGATGTGTCGCAAAGCAGATCCCTGAACGATTCCATGCTGAAATTGATCAGGAATTGGCCTGCAGTGTGTGGGCAGCCAACAGATCTCTCTCCGATCAGGGAGAGATCTGTCTCTTGGTCAATCTGCCCCATACATCGCCTGATGTATATGCATCTCTAATCTAGACCCTGCATAATTCCTAGTCACTGTCAGGCTCTCGGCCTACTATGCTAGAAGGGAGATTATTTGCCACTGTGTGGACCTTGTTGATCCATCCTGGATGAAATCTATAAAGTGAACTGTCGGTACAATATAAGCTTACACACAGTAAATGAGCAGCTGTCCTCACAAATACAATACAATTTGTGGAATTTGGGATCGGAAAACGTTATCATGCAAATGGTGGAAAAAGAATGAAATGGGCACGGTGGCAATGATACAGAACGGTGACTAGGTTGGCACACAGCGGGTTCCTCTTCCTATTTTCTTTCTCTACTCCCATGCTTCCTCCCCTCCTGCTGTTTCTCACTTTCCTCTATATTCCAGACCAGATTTCTGGAAAGGCCGCAAAGGCCCAGGTCTTGAGCGGTTGCTGCTCTTCCAGGAACTAGAATGAGGATGGGGAACTTCTTTTTAAGCAGAAAGACTGCGGCCTCTGATAAGAGGCCGGTCGGTTTTTCTCCGGGGGACTTAGATCGATGAATGGGAACTATATTCCCATTCATTGATCAGAGCAGGGCTAACGGCAGGCGGTGGGAGCGCACCCCATTCAGCTGCAACAGCACAGTCTATCTGGGCGAACATATTCGTCCAGATAGGCTTAAGTGGTTAAAGTTTCAAAGGAAAATAGTATACATTTAAACGCGGTAAATGACAGTTAATGTATTTACCGCATTTACATGTATACTTTTTCCTTTAAAACTTCATTTGAAACTTTAAAACCGATTTTCTCAAAAGCTATAAGGTCTTTTTGAAATGTTTTTCTCTTGTTCCCACTGTTCTTCTTAACATATCTGGCAAAGTTGGTGTTTCTAGCATGTAAGGAGGCTTTGCTATTAACCACTAAATTCTGCGGGTTTTGGCGGTTTTTAATCACAAATACTTTTCTCAAAAACAAAAAGTTCTTTTTTTATTTTATTTTTTTTAAGTAGCCACTGATCACCTTTATAATCCATGCAATTTTGGTGATTGAAGCAAGTATGAGGGCTTTGCTATTAACTTTGGTCACGGATTCTACATGCAATCACGGCTAAAATCCGAGTCCAATTCGAAGCTCCGATTCAAATCCGGATCATGAGCATCACTGCGTGGAATGGGAAGGGCGCAGTTGCAAATACAAAAAGGAGGGATGGCCTATGGGTGGAAAATGTATAAATATGGCATTGCACCTCCCAAGTGTTGATGCCAGGCATATTTTCCATTACTTGGGGAGGTGCAGATACATAGCTTGCTGCCGAACCCTAATTCTCTGAAATGGTAATATATATAATATGTACTAGTTCAGACTGTACTATATTCAGGGCCGGATTTGTACTTCCAAGTGCCCTAGGCCAGCTGTCACCCCCCCCCCCCCCCCCATCAAATTCTGTCCAACCCTCTGAGAAGCAATAACTGGTTTGAATGGGCTCCCCTCCATTTTGCTGCTCTGCCCCTCATTCGGCAAAGAAGCAGTGCATGCCCAAAGCATTCCCGGCATCGACTGCTGTGCACATCTGGGCAGGAGTGCAAAACTACAAGAAGCGTGAGTGGCCAGAGCATGTGCTGCTTCTTTGTCCTCTGTGCGACTGGCTACAGTCAGAGCCACAAACAGGTGACAGGGCAGCGCTATTGAAAGAAGCTCATCCAAAGCAGAGAACTTGTGAGTAAAAGATCTAAAACTACACATGCTGACATAGATGTGCTTTAAACAGTGACAATATAGTACTTAGGGCTAGGCAAGGATGGACAGATGAGTCAGTAGGAAGTTTTGAAGTTATTCAAACAGAATGATAACATTTATTAGCTAACTGTAAATAAAAACAGTGAGCCTTTGGTTTCTTCAGACTTTGTATATGTTTGTAGACTTTATACTAACAAGATGTTAGAACACACAACTATATATACATTCAGCATCAGAAGGAGATACATAGTTTGTTTTGCAAATATAAATATATGTAATATAATTGCCATCCTGTTTCACTGATAGCTAGCAAAGTACAATGCTCTTCTAAAATGAGTCAGGAAAGAGTTAAACTGTAGCACAGAGAATGCTGTGGTCATTCACTTGGAAATAACAAACAAACCATAAATTTTTCAGGTCACAGGTCTTTAAGAGCTGACCAGACCAGTAATAAATCTGACAGTGCAGAGGGAGAAGATTCCTGTTTGTGATTCTGAATTTGTGCATGAAAAAAACTTACAGAACTCAAGAGCTCTGCTACTAAACCCAGGCTGGCAATTCTCACAGCAGCTTGTATGTTTGCCAAGCATGGCAAACATGTAGGAAACCGCCTGCCCCACAATGGCAACACAAAGCGACAGAGGGTAGCATCATGGCGGAAATCAGAACTTTGCTTATCAATATACAAAGCAGATTGAGGTGACACCCACAACAGTGTCCACCCTCCCCTTGAAAATACTGAGTCCTATGAAAATTTCTGCTCATTACAAGGTAAACCGACTCAAAATGACATCCCTTATCATCAGTAGCTGGAACATCCAAGGGCTGAACGCCTCAGCTTTTGGATCCAAAACAAATGATCCAGACTTTAAAAAGAGACTTGAAAACATTGATATCCAAATCCTCCTGGAGACATGGACCCGGGCAGAGGATGAATCTTTCGTACCCATGGGGTACCGGGAATTCTCCATATCTGCCCAGAAAAACAGGAACATTAAACAGGGCCGCCGTTCAGGAGGCATACTAATCTGGTATAAGGAGGAGCTCACAGAGCACATCAAAGCAATCAAACGAGGAGACAGCCACATCTGGATCAAAATAAACAGCTCCATCCTCACCTCTCAGTCTGACATGTACCTGTGTGCAGCATACATCCCCCCAACAGAGTCCCCTTACTACAAACCTGACATCTATGAGGTCCTACAAAGAGAAGCCAGCCACTTCCAGTCTCAGGGCAGAGTGCTCATCTATAGAGACCTCAACGCTAGAACAGGCACAGAGAAGGACTATCTGACCTCTGAGGGAAACACATACATACTTGGAGGAGAGAGCTACTACCAGGAACCAATGCAGACAGCAAGAAACAGCTATGACAAGACAGTAAACAAAAGTGGGAAAGCCCTGTTGAACCTGTGCCGGAGCCTCGGCCTATACATAATGAATGGGCGAACCAGGGGTGACTCTCTTGGGAGATTTACTATGAACTCACATGTAGGCAGCAGTGTGGTAGATTATGCTGTCACAGACACAGACCCCATAAACATCAATGCCCTCATAGTCACCCCTGAAACACACCTGTCAGACCACAACCAAATCCTGCTGTACCTGAAATCCACCGATAAACCAACCACACAGCAACCTCACCAGAACGGTCTCTACAAGCTGCCACCATCCTTCAAATGGCCCAAAGAGTCTGCCATCAAATTCACCAACATGACCAACACTGCCAAAATCCAAGAACTGCTGACAAACTTTCATACCAACCTATATGAACCAAACAAACAAGGTTTCAACCATGCAGTGAAGGACTTCAGCAACATCTTATATAACATGGCAGTACTCGCCGGCCTCAAGCAGACCAACTTTAAGAGATCCACAAATAAACAGTCCCAAAAATGGTTTGACAGTGAGTGCAAGGCTCTACGTAATTCTCTAAGGGCAGCCTCTAACCAAAAGCACAGAGACCCCAACAACCAGGACCTAAGGGAAGCCCATGACCACCTACAGAGACAATACAAAGACACCCTCAGGCGGAAAAAACAGAGCCACATCTCCCACAAACTCCAACAGCTGGAGGACTCCCTCCAAGACAACTCATTCTGGGAGACCTGGAACCACATTGGGACAAAGCCCAAGAAAAGCCCTCTACACATCCAAAATGGCCACATCTGGCTCCACTACTTCAGGGACCTCTACAAAGACATCCCAGAAAATGCCCAAACCCCGGAACAGAAATAAATAGCCGCAAAGCTGAAGGACATGGAGGAGACAATCAAGGACTTTCAAAACCCCCTGGATACACCAATCACGATGGAGGAAATAAGAGAAAGAACAAAGCTGATAAAATGTAAGAAGGCTAGCGGTACCGATGGCATCCTGCCAGAGATGATCAAATACAGCCCCCCGGACATACATGAGGCACTCGCAAGACTTTTCAACCTTATCCTGAGTGCGGGCTCCTTTCCTCAGGCCTGGAGTGAAGGCCTCATAACACCCATCTACAAGAATGGGGACAGATACGATCCAGCAAACTACAGAGGAATCTGTGTCAGCAGTACACTGGGGAAACTGTTTAACAGCATCATCAATAAAAGGATCCTCTCCTTCCTCACACAGCAGGACGTACTCAGCAAAAGCCAAGCTGGGTTCATGCCAAACCACCGCACAACCGACCACATCTACACACTGCACAGCCTTATCAAGACCCATGTCCACAGCTCACGCGGCAAAATACACGCTTGCTTTGTGGATTTTAAGAAGGCGTTTGACTCGGTGTGGCACCCAGGCCTTTTCCTAAAAGTCCTAGAGAGCGGAATAGGAGGTAGAATCTATGATGTCATCAAGAGTTCATATACTGGGAACCAATGCAGTGTGAAAGTGGACGGGAAGAGAAGCGCGTTCTTCAAGCAGGGTCGAGGAGTCAGGCAGGGCTGCAGTTTGAGCCCAACGCTCTTTAACATATTTATTAACCAACTGGCTGTAGCCCTGGAATCCTCCCCAGCACCAGGCCTCCTCTTGCATGACCACGAGGTGAAGTTCCTGCTGTATGCAGATGATCTCCTGCTGCTCTCCCCAACAGAAAGGGGCCTACAGGACAGCCTGGCAGTACTGGAGAGTTTCTGCACCACATGGGCACTGCCCATCAACCCAAAGAAGACAAAAGTGATGGTGTTCCAGAGAAAAAATCTAAAAATGCCCACCTCCTCATTTATATTAAATGGCTGCCCACTGGAGACCACAAACAGTTACACCTACCTGGGGCTGGAAATTAACCAAACTGGGAGCTTTAAACCAGCAGTAGAGGCCCTGAAGGAAAAAGCCTGCAGAACGTTTTATGCCATCAGAAGGCAACTTTACCACCTAAAACCACCGGTGAGAGTCTGGGTAAAGATATTCAACAGCATCATCACCCCAATCCTGCTCTATAGCAGTGAGGTATGGGGCCCGGTCACCTACCCTGACCAATCAAAATGGGACTCCAGCCCAACAGAAATCTTCCATCTAGAGTTCTGCAAGTATCTTCTCCAAGTCCATCGCAGTACTTCGAACTCAGCTTGCCGGGCAGAGCTAGGCAGATTCCCACTATGGCTGACTATCCAGCAGAGGGCGCTCTCATATTGGGCGCATATACAGAGCAGCAACCCCAGCACTTACCACCATAAAGCCTCACTGAGCCAGGGTGGGGAGGCCATACCACGCTCTCTGAAACAAAACGTCAAGACCCAGCCCAGCCAAGACCACCAACACAGGCTGACAAAAGCCCAAATAAAAGGAATGATAGAAAGCTGCAAGGACCGATACATAGAGGAATGGAGAAGTGACATAAAGAACTCCCAGAAACTCACTATCTACCAATCACTACAGAGGGAGTACACAATGGCCCCCTATCTGGAGAGGCTACACCACCACAAAGATAGACAGGCCTTGAGCCTGTACCGTCTGAGCGCCCACAACCTGGAGATAGAGACAGGACGACACAGACAGACATGGAAGCCCCGGGAGGAGAGACTGTGCAGGCAATGTGACCAGGGGGTCCTGGAGGATGAGGCCCACTTCCTGCTACACTGCAGCAAATATACACCGTTGAGGACCGCCCATTTCCAAAGACTCTCCGCCCACATTGCAGATTTCACCTCCACAGATGAGGAGAGGAAACTCTATATCATACTGGGGGAAGAGGAAGAAACTGTGCAAATAGCTGCCCGATATGTCACGGCCTGCCACCAACTGAGAGGAACATGATAACACATGGACTGTATAACCCCATACTCCCCTCCCCTATGGACTGTATGCCTATACCCCCCTCCCCTATGGACTATATACCCCATCCCCCCCATACCATCCCGTACATCCTCCTATGGACTGTATACCCATGTCCTTCCCTTATTCCCACAATCCCCCCCCCCCCACACACACCCACGTTAATGTTCTATTTTGCTTTGGCAATGCTAAATGTATTTGGTCCTGCCAATAAAGCTTTTTTGGATTTGGATTTGGACATCATACATACAACATAATCATCAGGTGATAACACATACTGATTGTCCTCAAACACACTCTACACAAGAGAGAGAGAGATGCAGGGATCTCTGGAATTCAGGCAGACCAGAGCAAAGCAGGGGAGATGATTTACTTTGGCATGTGACCTCTTATCTCTCAAAGTCCAGCTCCCTGATGATTTTTATCGCCCTAGGCCTTGACCTTTGTGGCCTTCCCAGAAATCTGGCCCTGACTATATTGTGATTGGCTTTGGATATATCTCCTGAATATGACATAGAGGACATGACCTGATGGTTGTACCTGTTATTGTCACTCAAATGCTACTCTTCTTTTATAAGAACAAAGTAAGGCATTTCTTTTCTTCTAAAACTTGGCAGCATTGAGTGTTTTTGTATACTTTGCAGGCGTGGCAAATATTTCTTTAAGCTGTTCTATAAAGAAAAAAAAAGGTTGGTAGGAGAGAAGTAATATCAGACTTTAAACTTACTTCATACTGCGAAAAACATTCACTAAGCGATTGTAATTTTGCAATGTGCTTTTGAAAAGAATGTGCTTTGATTTCTAAAAATCAAAACGCTGCCGTGAGGACACCTTCATACAGTGACACCGCATTAGCCCATTGGCGATCATCAAACGCAGTGCAAACACTCTCAGTGTGAACCAGTCCTTAAAGGATACCCAGAGCGACATGTGACATGATGATAGACATGTGTATGAACAGTGCCTAGCACACAAATAACTATGCTCACATTGGTCCATTCGACCGGATCTGTTTCACACGACCTGCTTGGAGGAACTCAAGTGTCCTGGGGCACAAGGGCCCCACTGCAGTCACAACCTCTGCATGCCCTATTGCTACGCCACTGCATAGACTGCTAAGGGCTGGAAGAAGCCCAAGGTAATACCCGAATACCCGGGTAATACCGGATACCCGAAGTGACATGTGACATGATGAGATAGACATGTGTATGTACAGTGCCTAGCACGCAAATAACTATGCTTTGTTCCTTTTTTTTTCTTACTGCCTGAAAGAGTTAAATATCAGGTATATAAGTGCCTGACTCAGTCCTGACTGAGACAGGAAGTGACTAGAGTGTGACCCTCACTGATAAGAAATTCCAACTATAAAACACTTTCCTAGCAGAAAATGGCTTCTGAGAGCAAGAAAGAGATAAAAAGGGGAATTTTTTTATCATTGAGGGTCACACTGTACAGGGAGTGCAGAATTATTAGGCAAGTTGTATTTTTGAGGAATAATTTTATTATTGAACAACAACCATGTTCTCAATGAACCCAAAAAACTCATTCATATCAAAGCTGAATATTTTTGAAAGTAGTTTTTAGTTTGTTCTTAGTTTTAGCTATTTTAGGGGGATATCTGTGTGTGCAGGTGACTATTACTGTGCATAATTATTAGGCAACTTAACAAAAAACAAATATATACCAATTTCAATTATTTATTTTTACCAGTGAAACCAATATAACATCTCAACATTCACAAATATACATTTCTGACATTCAAAAAACAAAAACAAATCAGTGACCAATATAGCCACCTTTCTTTGCAAGGACACTCAAAAGCCTGCTATCTATGGATTCTGTCAGTGTTTTGATCTGTTCACCATCAACATTGCGTGCAGCAGCAACCACAGCCTCCCAGACACTGTTCAGAGAGGTGTACTGTTTTCCCTCCTTGTAAATCTCACATTTTATGATGGACCACAGGTTCTCAATGGGGTTCAGATCTGGTGAACAAGGAGGCCATGTCATTAGTTTTTCTTCTTTTATACCCTTTCTTGCCAGCCACGTTGTGGAGTACTTGGAAGCGTGTGATGGAGCATTGTCCTGCATGAAAATCATGTTTTTCTTGAAGGATGCAGACTTCTTCCTGTACCACAGCTTGAAGAAGGTGTCTTCCAGAATCTGGCAGTAGGACTGGGAGTTGAGCTTGACTCTATCCTCAACCCGAAAGGTCCCACAAGCTCATCTTTGATGATACCAGCCCAAACCAGTACTTCACCTCCACCTTGCTGGCGTCTGAATCGGACTGGAGCTCTCTGCCCTTTACCAATCCAGCCACGGGCCCATCCATCTGGCCCATAAAGACTCACTCTCATTTCATCAGTCCATAAAACCTTAGAAAAATCAGTCTTGAGATATTTCTTGGCCCAGTCTTGACATTTCAGCTTGTGTGTCTTGTTCAGTGGTGGTCGTCTTTCAGCCTTTCTTACCTTGGCCATGTCTCTGAGTATTGCACACCTTGTGCTTTTGGGCCCTCCAGTGATGTTGCAGCTTTGAAATATGGCCAAACTGGTGGCAAGTGGCATCTTGGCAGCTGTACGCTTGACTTTTCTCAGTTCATGGGCAGTTATTTTGCACCTTGGTTTTTCCACACGCTTCTTGCGACCCTGTTGACTATTTTGAATGAAACGCTTGATTGTTCAATGATCACGTTTCAGAAGCTTTGCAATTTTAAGAGTGCTGCATCCCTCTGCAAGATATCTCGCTATTTTTGACTTTTCTGAGCCTGTCAAGTCCTTCTTTTGACCCATTTTGCCAAAGGAAAGGAAGTTGCCTAATAATTATGCACACCTGATATAGGGTGTTGATGTCATTAGACCACACCCCTTCTCATTACAGAGATGCACATCACCTAATATGCTTAATTGGTAGTAGGCTTTCGAGCCTATACAGCTTGGAGTAAGAAAACATGCATAAAGAGGATGATGTGGTCAGAATACTAATTTGCCTAATAATTCTGCACTCCCTGTAGTCACTTCCTGTCTGAGTCAGGACTGTGCCAGCCACTTACATACCTGATATTTAACTCTTTCAGGCAGAGAAAGAAAAAAAGGAACACAGCATAGTTATTTGCGTGCTAGGGCTTCTTCCAGCCCTTAGCAGTCTATGCAGTGGCGTAGCAATAGGGCATGCAGAGGTTGTGACTGCAGCGGGGCCCTTGTGCCCCGGGACCCTTGAGTTCCTCCAAGCAGGTCATGTGGAACAGATCCGGTCGAATGGACCAATGTGAACTGATCCATAGGTTAACATGGGAACTGTTAGCATCTTTTCCAGGATCCGCTAATGGTCCGTTGTTTAGTGCCACTGTGGACGGTGATCTTAGGGAGGGGCTAGCGGTGCACTGGAGGACAGCAGAACTGCAGCAAGGGACAACATAGACTTCTTAGGGCTGAAAGAAGCCTCAGGTAAGAATTAGCTTTTCATTTTCAGCTCGGGTGTCCTTTAATGCCCATTTGGGACAATTTATTTTAAAGTGGACCTGTACTCAGAACTTCCTCTCTGCTATAAAAGATATGCAACAAGCAGCAAACATTTCTTATTTACAGCTAATGCAAATCCTGCAATGAATCTGCAATGTGTCTACTTCCTGCGTTCGTGACAGCAGACACAGGGTTAACATCCTGTGTTTACCAATTAACTGCTCTGCCGAGGCTGGCACCTGACACAGCTGAGAGATCAAATTACAGTTGTGATTAGTCACAGATGAGGGGGAATTAGACAGGCTAAACTCTCTAAATACATACAGGGTGCATTTCTCTGTTTTCCTTCTGTTCTATGCAAGAGTTCAGGTCCATTTTAAGTACTTTTTCTTTTTTGCTTGCTGAAGGCTGAAAAGTACTATAAATACTATTATAGACTGTCTATGACATACATGTCAAACTCCGGGCCCGCAAGCCAAATCTGGCCCTCAGAGCCATTCAATTTGGCCCTCAAGTGGTTTCCACACTTTGCATTATATTTGGTGCACTCTAGATCACCAGGGAAGCCTTATGGGGAGGTAGGGGAAAAGCATTATACTAGGGAACTATCTAGGGAAGAGTAGGGGCCTCTAGTCACCAGGGAACTGTATAGGGCAGGGAGGATCACTAGACACCAGGGAACGATTTAGGGGTTGGAGGAGGGCCATAAGACACCTGGGAACAGGGCCGAGGCAGAGGCAAGAGAGGCTCCAGCCTCAGGGCGCAGTGTAGGACAGTGTAGCACAACTCACTCAGCTATCATTCCCCTATTGTGTTTGAAGCAGAGAAAAATAAGAAAAGGGGATACATGGCAGTGACTGTAAGCCAGATAACTAGAGATTAAGGTGTTGGGGGCCTTGGGGTGCCTCTTAGTCCTATAGCAATTATTGTGTGATGGTTGGGGTGGGAGAGATGGAGGGGCGCACTTTGGTGTCTCAGCCTTGGGTGCTGGAGTACCTTGTCCCGGCTCTGCCTGTGAACTTTATAAGAGAGGAAGATGGCCAGTAGACATTGAGGTTGGCCTGAGATTAGGTCCCAGCGTACAATTTCGGCCCATGTTGTGTTTGAGTTTGACACTCCTGGTCTATGACAAGTTCCAATACTCCGTGAACCCACAGCCTAAGTATCCTGAGTTCCATGTGTTCAGAACCTAGGTCCTAATATATCATAATAACAATAATAATAATAATAACAATAATAATAATAATATTTGTATAGTGCTTTTCTCCTTTTGGACTCAAAATGCTCAAGAGCTGCAGCCACTGGGCTCTTTCACACTAGAGGCCTTTTTCGGCGTTTTACCACCACAGCCCTAGTTGGTGTTTTCCATGGTAAAATGAAAGTCCATAGACTTTCATTTTACCTTTCACACTCAACACCATGTTTTTGAGCTTTGCGTCTTGAAGCTCCCCGTTGCGTTTTCAGGTCCGGTCAATATTAGTCAATGGGAAACGCAAGCTACAGCTTTTTTTTAACGTTTTTAAAATGTTTCACCGCTGAAAATCCACAGAATTCAATTTAAAAAAGACATTTTCAGAGCTGTAAAACGCTTTGAAAACGCTATGGAAAAGCTATGTGTTGGCGTTGAAAAGCATAAAAATGCTTTCAAAAAGCACCAAAACGCTGACAGCAAGAGGCAGCATTTTAGCCTTTTCTACCGCAGCCTCTAGTGTGAAAAAGCCCTTAGGGCACTTGTATACTGTAGAGATATATATATATATACAGTCAATGATACATAATGTATAATATTATCATTTCAGTAATTCAGACAATGAGGTGAAGGACAGAGTAAAAGGAAACTCGACAAGGTAAATAAAACAAAAAGGGAATTTATATTTTATGATTTTTGTTGCCATTTTGATTTAGGAGATGGAAAAGCCTGTGTGATGCTGGATACACACGGTGCGTTCCCGCACTCGATGCTCCGCTCGATTTCCGGCCGCTCGATTATTTCCGAGCGTATTTCGATGATTGTTAGGTCGATTTACATGTAAAGTATGCCAAATCGACCTAACGATCCATCGAAACGCGAATCGGACATGTTGGAAATAATCGAGCCGACGGGAATCGAGCGGAGCATCGAGTGCGGGAACGCACCGTGTGTATCCAGCATAATGCTACTTTCTAATCTTATCTTGTGAGTTACACCAGATCTCTGATGGAGGATAAACTTCACCCTGACACCATGTTTTGGTTTCTCTCAGGATTCAGGAACACACACTGTTCACTTTTTTTTTTCTCTGCTCTCTGCGTAAACTTTATTTAACACTTCCTGGTTAACAAACGGATAACTTTGTCACATGACTAGATCAGTGGATAAGCTGTGTAAGGGCATAGGAATCATCACATATCTTAACAATTTTCTTTTGTGTTTTTTCTTAAACTCAGTACTAAAATACAGTGGGTTGCAAAAGTATTCCGCCCCCTTGAAGTTTTCCACATTTTGTCACATTACTGCCACAAACATGCATCAATTTTATTGGAATTCCACATGAAAGACCAATACAAAGTGGTGTCCATGTGAGAAGCGGAACGAAAATCATACATCATTCCAAACATTTTTTACAAATAAATAACTGCAAAGTGGGGTGTGCGTAATTATCCAGCCCCCTGAGTCAATACTTTGTAGAACCACCTTTTGCTGCAATTACAGCTGCCAGTCTTTTAGGGTATGTCTCTACCAGCTTTGCACATCTACAGACTGAAATCCTTGCCCATTCTTCTTTGCAAAACAGCTCCAGCTCAGTCAGGTTAGATGGACAGCGTTTGTGAACAGCAGTTTTCAGATCTTGCCACAGATTCTCGATTGGATTTAGATCTGGACTTTGACTGGGCCATTCTAACACATGGATATGTTTTGTTTTAAACCATTCCATTGTTTCCCTGGCTTTATGTTTAGGGTCATTGTCCTGCTGGAAGGTAAACCTCCGCCCCAGTCTCAAGTCTTTTGCAGACTCCAAGAGGTTTTCTTCCAAGATTGGCCTGTATTTGGCTCCATCCATCGCCCCATCAACTCTGACCAGCTTCCCTGGCCCTGCTGAAGAGATGCACCCCCCGAGCATGATGCTAGCACCACCATATTTGACAGTGGGGATGGTGTGTTCAGAGTGATGTGCAGTGTTAGTTTTCCGCCACACATAGCGTTTTGCATTTTGGCCAAAAAGGTCCATTTTGGTCTCATCTGACCAGAGCACCTTCTTCCACATGGTTGCTGTGTCCCCCACATGGCTTGTGGCAAACTGCAAACGGGACTTCTTATGCTTTCTGTTAACAATGCCTTTCTTCTTGCCACTCTTCCATAAAGGCCAACTTTGTACAGTGCATGACTAATAGTTGTCCTATGGACAGTCTCCCACCTGAGCTGTAGATCTCTGCAGCTTGTCCAGAGTCACCATGGGCCTCTTGACTGCATTTCTGATCAGCGCTCTCCTTGTTCGGCCTGTGAGTTTAGGTGGACGGCCTTGTCTTGGTAGGTTTACAGTTGTGCCATACTCCTTCCATTTCTGAATGATCGCTTGATCAGTGCTCCGTGGGATGTTCAAGGCTTTGGAAATCTTTTTGTAGCCTAAGCCTGCTTTAAATTTCTCAATAACTTTATCCCTGACCTGTCTGGTGTGTTCTTTGGACTTCATGGTGTTGTTGCTCCCAATATTCTCTTAGACAACCTCTGAGGCTGACACAGAGCAGCTGTATTTGTACTGACATTAGATTACACACAGGTGCACTCTATTTAGTCATTAGCACTCATCAGGCAATGTCTATAGGCAACTGACTGCACTCAGATCAAAGGGGGACGAATAATTATGCACACCCCACTTTGCAGTTATTTATTTGTAAAAAATGTTTGGAATCATGTATGATTTTCGTTCCACTTCCCACATGGACACCACTTTGTGTTGGTCTTTCATGTGGAATTCCAATAAAATTGATTCATGTTTGTGGCAGTAATATGACAAAATGTGGAAAACTTCAAGGGGGCCGAATACTTTTGCAACCCACTGTATATTTATCTTTGATTTTACAGTAAGAAAATACAAAGTACTAATGGCTGCATTAAATGCATCACTTGAAATATATAAAGGAGGTGGAGTTCCAGACAATTCAGACCCAAACCGGGGAAAGTTAATTTATGTTCGTTGTTAGACGAGATTACCAGGCCACACTGTCTGAGGGCCCTTTCACACTGGGGCGGTGCGTAAACTTGCCACACTGCTACCGCAGCCTAAGTAATGCCTATGGGGAAGTTCATACTCCCCACGTTGCAGTACGCTATGCTGGAAGTCCCTAATCTAACGCTAGCGCAGAACTACATTACCGTGCGGATCCGCGGCGATCTGCGTCGGCCCGGAAGTCATCTTAGTTTCTGGCAGCTAGGTTTTTTTTAAAAAAGATGACACTTTTACAATACACTTCTGGACACCCGGAAGCGTCCATCACTTCCTGCTTGGCTGCTGGCCAGACAGGGAGCACTGCGTACTATTGCTGTGCTCCCTGAAGGCCTGTTTCTGGCGATGCGATCTCTTTCCATCTGAAGTCCATTCACTGCAGTGAATAGTGTGTGTGGGTAACGCATGCTTTTTGATTATTGATGGTTTAAAAATGGTCAAGGACCCAGGAGATACATGCTGCTTGTTGTTTTGATTAATAAAGAGGTTTTATTACTTCACAATAGCGCTGTGGATTGAATATTATTATATGCCCCCAGTATAGGTTGGCCAGGCACGTCTTCACTTCCTGTTTCTGCCTGGTGCTGCCCCCAGAGTTCTGCTGCCTGAGGAAGTCGGCTCACTTGGCATCATGGGTGGACCCACTATCACCAGCTGCCCCTGGACCAACAGCATCCTAAACACCCCCAACACAGCAGGGATTAGATTGTATGCTCCTTGGCAAGCGGCACATTCGGTGAATGACAGGCAGCTCAGAGATCACTGCTGCTCCATCCTCCGAGTGACAGATTCGGCTGTTGGTAACCACCCACTGCTATGTGCAAACCCTGTGCACCAGGACAAATGTTCAGCAGGCTAACTGCTACTGGTGCCCACAGCCCGCCCCTTGCTTTTGTGGTGCCCTAGGCCATGGCCTATGCGGCCTTGCCTGAGATCCGGCCATGATAATTAGGGATGGTAGTTGAAAAGGCGACAGGCAGCAATTCTACCCTATAGAAAGGTGGTGTGGACTGAGGAGGGGGACCCCCAGTGCAGCAGGTAAGAGTGGTTACTGATAGTGGTTGGGGTTCACTGATATTCAACAGGATGAGAGTTATACTTTTTTCACTGTCTGCTTCTGCTGTGCTCCACCCAGGCCCGGATTTACCTCACAGGAGCCTATAGGTACAGGCGCCCTGGCACTTTAGACTTCACCCTCTATGAACCTACAAGCCCCCACCAAACTGCACCACAACTTTGCTGGCTGCCCCAGCTGTCACTTCTCCCTTACTTCCCTTGCCTGTCATAGGTAGCTACAGGTGCCTTTTAGTATTAGGTAGCCAGAAGTGCCCTCAATATTAGGTAGCTATAGAGGTGCCCCCCAAGTGTATTAGGTAGCTAGAAGAGCCTCAGTCTTAAGTAGCTAGAGGTGCCCCTGACTGAAGGGAGATCTATAGGGAAGGAGGGAGGAGCTTGAGTAGGGGAGTGAGACACCTTTCCATCATCTGGCACCTGTAGGCACGTGCCTACAGTGCCTTATGGTAAATCCGGTCCTGGCTCCACCCTCCACCCAGTGGCGTAGCTAAGGAGCCACAACCTCTGCACCCCTTATTGCTATGCCACTGCCTCCACCTTCCCCTTACATGTGATGACCAGGGCCGGTTTAAGGGGCCATGCCCCCCCCCCCATTACCCCTCTGCTCGCTGTCTCTCTCTCACTCTATGACCCGGCGCGTCATGTGTAAACACGCGCCAGATCAAAGAGGGCCCCAGGGAGCAGTGCGAGCGGGGGGAGCAGGCAGCCAGGGTCGGCGCTGCGGGGCCTCAGCAGAGGTCGGGGGCCGTGGGGCAGTTGCCCCTTTTTCCTCTATGGTAGCGCCGGCCCTGGTGATGAAACAACAGATCATATACTGTATCAGATCCGCTGTCGCCCGAAGGCCCTAATTTTGCCTGGAGGCCTCATTGTAGCTAGAACTGGCCCTGGCACTATGGGCCATCCACCTAATGCTGTTCCTGCATGCAGCGTGGCATTGAATCAATCTACAGTTTACAATTGTATTAAAGGGCGAAGCAGGTAACTTCAGCGCGTGGTGCTCAGCGCTGAGGCTGGGTGCCATCATAGCAACAATGCTATGATGTGCGTCCCGCGCAACAGTAATTTGGGGATCCAGCGATCACCAGACCCTAAATTACACCTCCTTTCGAGTTGCTACAACTCAGAGGGGGAATTGTGTTTTACGCCGCCGGGGAGTTTATTACCGGCAGCAGAGTGAGCCGTCATTCAGTTCTCCCGGTGCCCAAATCATACATACGCTTAAAGGGAACCTAAGATGGGCATATAAATACAAAATATACATACCTGTGGCTTCCTCCCGCCCCTTCCGGCCTGATCGCACACCCACCCCATTCTCCTCCGACTCCCTGTTCATCCACAATTAACCCTGGAAAGTCCTCCAGTGCGGGGCCAACTGAACATGCGCGGCTAGGCAGTGTGCACGCTGCTGCTGTGTTCACATCACCGGGACTCCCCCCAACTGGAGGATTTTATGGGCCAGTCGCGGGCGAAGGAGGAGGCGACTAAGGACAACGAGGGAACGATCAGGCCAGAGGGGTCTGGAGGAAGCCTCAGGTATGTACACATTTTTAAAGTGGCCCCATCTCAGGTACACTTTAAATTGGAATTATTTGCCCATTTACCATTTCTGTTTTTTGGTTTTATTTGCCCTTCAGATGCCACCAGAGCCATCCGGTGATACCCCTACCATGGAGGAGAAGGAGACGGATGAGAAGAGTCAGGCTGTCGCCATGATCGCTGCCCCAGACCATCATGTCTCTTCAGATCAGGCACCAGGTGTGGTCGGGTGTATGCCGAAAATCCACCGATTCCTGCCAGATGGCGTGTGCCAGGAAATGCGGCAGATCATCACGCTCGCTGGACCGGCGGTAAGAAGTAGTAACAGACTAGATCAGACCGAAGTGGTTATCCTGAGTACTTTTACTGCATTGTACTATACTGTATGTCACTACAGTGCCTCTTTAATAAAAATTATTTAAAATTGTGTAAGCCCGTCAAGAAGACATTAAATAACGCTGACAACAGGAGATGTAGATAATCTATCCTGAGTATTGTTCCTTCCCAGACTTAGGCGTACCCATGACCACAGCACACTGGCTAAGCAGGTTTTCCAGACAAGGAAAATAATTGTTCAACCCGGAAGATTTAGAGAAGGGAAAGCCAAAATTATTCGTACTCATACACAATCATGCTGTTCACTTTTCTCGGGGGGGGGGGGGGGGGGGGCGAGGCTGGGCCGGGCCGAGGCTGGATAGGCTCTAGCCTCTAGACGTCTCTCTGCAAGGGTGGTGGGAGGGCTCCCCTCTTGCAGCATGCATGTGGCTGCGTGTGCAACATCCCCCCACCCCTTCCCTGTGTGCTCCTCCAACAGCGGGAGGCAGTGTGTGACAGGCAGAGTTCACCCATCCCCTCCGGGTTCCAGGTTCTGCAGGTCCTGTCTGTCTACTCTGTGGTTCATTGTAGGGGCACATCTGGCTACTGTACTGGTGAAGGGGGATTAGGGGGCTCTACTACATGGGGGGATGGGAACATCTCATTATTATACTGGGGAGAGGGGCTGCCTAATACTGTATGGGGACACACCTGGCTGTTGTACTGGGAAGGGAGCTAATACTGGGGGCACGTTTGCTACCTAGACTAAGGTAGGCACAGTTCAGGTGGGAGGGCTCACTTTGGAATCTCCACCTCTAGTGCTGAGAACCTTGTCCTGGCCCTGCACTCAACCAAAAACGGCATTCTGTCATGTAAGTCAATGGTGACGTAGATATTTTAAACTGTTTGACGTTAGCGTTGTGGTGCGCATGCGTTGATGCCAATTTTATCATGAAGCGTATCCTGTTTGCTAGTTATAAAGCTTGCAATACGTATGGTCAATCTGGCCATACTTCGAATGCTGCAATAGTAGTACAGAGGCGCCAACAGGGTAAAAACAATATTTCTTCAAAATGGATAAAATGAAGTAGGTAGCGGTGGACTTACCCCTCCAAAACAGACACCAAAAATTGCCGTTTTATGCAAAAATCAGTTTAATTACATACTCCGAACAAGGTGCAACGCGTTTCGCGGGTATATCCCACTTCCTCAGGCAACAAATAGGAGCATATCACCAATGCGGTCCACCGCTACCTACTTCATTTTATCCATTTTAAAGAAATAATGTTTTTACCCTGTAGGCGCCTCTGTATTTATTTATTTATTTATTTGTTGTATTTATAAAGCGCCAACATATTACGCAGCGCTGGACATTAATTTAGGTTACAGACAATATTTAGGGGTGACAAACAGCAATATGACAATACAGGAATACAAGAAAACCAGATCACACAGCACAGTATGAGTACAAGGTAATGCTTAGTCAGTCACTGGATGGGAGCATGGAGTTAGGCAAGTTAGGTTCACTCAAATGCATAGCATGGGTGCACAGTAATAGAGGTGCATGATCAGGTAGGACACAAAAGGAGTGAGGACCCTGCCCAAAGGCTTACAATCTAGAGGGAGAGGTAGGGACACGAGAGGTAGGGGACCAGAGTTCGGCTGTGGGTTTAGAGCAATTGTGAGGGGTGGTAGGCAAGAGTGAAAAGGTGAGTTTTGAGGGCCTTCTTGAAGGTGTTGAAGGAGGGGGCTGCCCTAATGGGTGGAGGTAGGGAGTTCCATAGTGTCGGAGCGGCTCTTGAGAAGTCTTGGAGGCGTGCATGGGACTGGGTGATGCGGGGGACGGTCAGGCGAAGTTCATTGGAGGAGCGGAGTGAGCGGCTTGGTGTGTATCTCTGAGTAAGATCAGAAATGTAGGTTGGACAGGTTTTGTGGATGGATTTGTAGGTCAGACACAATATCTTGAATCTGATTCTGGACTGGATAGGAAGCCAGTGGAGGGATTCACGGAGGGGAGCCGCCCTGGTGGAGTGATGGGAGGAGTGGATAATTCTGGCAGCCGCATTCATGATGGACTGCAGTGGGGCTATTCGGGTCTTAGGGAGTCCAGACAGAAGGGCATTGCAGTAGTCGAGGCGGGAAATTATGAGGGCATGGATGAGGAGTTTGGTGGTGGCAGGGGTCAGGTCTGTACTACTATTGCAGTTGTTTCCACCCCTGGTGGAGGGGAATTCTTCCTTTTTCCCGATCAACAGAGAGCGACTTCTTAATCCTGAGTGGGGACAGGTCTAATCTCCTCACCTGCCTGCATAGTGGTTACCTGGACGGTAACCCTTGTTTGTGAGTATAACCCACCTATACTTACCTTCCATACCCAATTTACAGTACATACTACACTATACTGGGCTCTCTGCCTCTTCCCTTATACTTCGAATGCTGTATCGCCACTTTAGAGCGGACCTGAACACAGAACCTTCTCTCTGCTCTAAAAGAGACGCAGCAGCCAAGATGGATTAATATGTAATGGGGCCCTTGGCAAGGTAGTAAATTTGGGGGCCCCTTTTGTGGTCCTTTTGGTAAACTGGAGTGGAGAGCAGTCAAAGAAAATGGCTGGTGGGCCCCCTTAACACCTACTAGGTCCCAGGAACCTGCCTATGTTGCCTGGTGGATGATCTTGCTTTGCGCAGCAGCATAGTAACCTTTAAAGAAAAACATACTGTATCTTTGTTTGCAGCTGATACAAGTTCTGCAATAAATCGGCGGTGGTCTGCATCTTGCTTTCATGAAAGAAGACATATTGTTCACATGCGGTACTTTCAAATTAGCCTCTCTGCCATGGCAGTCAGCTGACACAGCTGAGGGATCAAATTACAACTTGTGATTAGTCGCAGATGAGGGGGATTAGACAGGCTAAACTATACATACAGGGCTCGTTTCACAAAAGGGTGCTAACTCAATTAGCATGCCCAAAGCTTTTATTGATCGCACGCAAAGGTTAGCGCTGCGCGGTGCGCGCGAAACGTCACACTGAGTGCAACTCAAACGTCGGACACTGGGTGCCCCTAAACCGTCACACCGGGTGCGCCCGAAACTTGCGATGTTTCAGGCGCACCTGGTGCAACGTTTTGCGCGCATTGCGCAGCGCTTAAACTTTGCGCGCGCTAACTTAGCGTGCAAAAAAAATTGCGCATCCTAAAGGGCTTTAGGCATGCTAAGGGGCTCTTAGGCGTGCTAACTAAGTTAGCACCCTTTTGTGAGTCAAGCCCACAGAGTTCATTTCTCTCTGTTTTTCTCTGAGGTGGGGGACTGTGATTAGTGTTACCTTGTCTCTGGAAAGAGCACAGGGATCGGCTCATGTGTATTAATATGCTGATGTTTATTAGGGAGGAGCATTTCAGCCTCTGACACTCAAGGACTCTGGCTGGCAGCCATCAGACACCAAGGAAGCAGAAACATAACAATCCTGTCTGGCAGTTTATCTGGTTCTGTCGAATGTAAGATACTGTAGGCCAGAGGTGATCAGGGAAAGGCATTAGAATATGACTATGGCAGGGATTAAAGAGGATCTGTAACATCAAAAGATCCCCTGGGGTGGTACTCACCTCGGGTGGGGGAAGCCTCCGGATCCTAATGAGGCTTCCCATTCCCATGCCGTCCTCCGTCCCTCAGGGGTCTCGCTGCGGCCCTCCGTACAAGATGACGTCATTATTTACCTTCCCGGCTCCTGCGCAGGCGCTCTGGTGGCTGTCGGCTCCGAACTACACGGATATACCCGATCGCCGTCGGGTCTGCTCTACTGCGCAGGCGCAAGTTTCCGCCGCCTGCACAGTAGAGCGGACCCGACTGAGATCGGGTATTTCCGTGTAGTTCGGAGCCAAGAGCAGCCACAGCACCCCCCGCTGGAGCCTGCAAAGGTAAATATTGAACTGACAGTCGGCTCTGTCGCCGGCTGTTCGGAGGGCTGCAGCGAGACCCCCGTGGGACAGAGGACGGCGTGGGAAGCCTCATTAGGATCCCGAGGCTTCCCCCACCCGAGGTGAGTACCCCCCAGGGGATGTTTTTGACGTTACAGAGTCTCTTTAAATTAGATTGTGTGAGCTGGTGACAGGACTATGTACAGGGCTATGTAGTACTGCAGGAGATATTAGTGCCATATAAATATGTAATAATTATATGGTATGATATAGACTATGACTATGGTAGGATTAGATTGTGAGTTCCTCTGAGGACAGTCAGTGACATGACTATGTACTCTGTACAGTGCTGCAGAAGATGTCAGTGCTATATAAATACATAATAATAATAATAATAATAATGTAGTAGGACATTAACATGTATTGCAACATGTATTGCTGACTTAAAAGGAACCCGAGTAGGGTTGCCAGGTCGGCTGATGGAGAAAACCGGACAGGGGGTGGAGTTAGGGGCGGAGTCAGAAGCGCACTTTTATGTAGAGTGGGGCTAAGCAATGGGCTTTTTAAAAAATGTTTTTTACAGTATTTATATCGCACTGACATCTTCTGCAGCACATTACAGAGTACATAGCCATGTCACTAACTGTCCTCACCAGTACATGCACATAAGAGACCACTTTTCACCAGTAAATGCACATAATAAGAGACCGCTTTTCACCAGTAAATGCACATAATAAGAGACAGAGCAGAAAACTATTACAAAACTGGAAAACTATGCAAATAATGCAATGCATTTATGGCGTTTTTGCACAGTGAAGTGGTCGATTTCTTGCGGGAAGTTTTAAATTTTTTTTTTTTTTTCCCACCAAAATTTTTTATTGAGAACAATAAAGTGGACATACATAGGCATAAAGTTAAAATATAAATCTGCGCATACATGTATGTACACATTTTGAGCAAATATAACAAATATAACAGTATAACAGTATAAATTGCGTTGTACAATAGTATGAATTCAAGTGTAAAGTATAGTAAGCAGCGGGCTCAGGCGAGATTGAATGAGATTGAAAGTCACGCCTGGACTATACAGAGGGGAGATAGAGCGGAGCCAATGCACACAAAGAGCGGAAATACAACCAGAGAATTATGGGTCACTCACTCACCATATCTCCAGACTCCTGACCTTACCTTGCTTCCTTCGCAGATGCAGAATCGCATTGCAAATGACGTGAGTGACGCACGTCATGCGTGCGTTGGCAACGCAGCGTTGGCGTTGCCGTAGCAACGTCGGGAAGCGCGGGCTCGGGGGCGGTACTTAAGCTGGCGTAACTTACGCCGCGTAAGCTGGCTGGCTGTGCCTTTGACTGACAGCCAGGCAGCGAATCAGCGGTCGCGCAGCGCTGGCGGACGGGTGGCGGCAAGTGGCAAAAGGCATAAAACCGGACATCTTAATTGTCCGGTTTAACATGCCTTTTTGGACAGGACACAGCGGCCAAAAACCGGACTGTCCGGTCTAAAACCGGACACCTGGCAACCGTAAACCCGAGGTATGAGACCTATGGAAGTTGCAGACATGTGGTTGTGGGCGGGGCTTCTCTGGAGAGTTTGTGTCCTGCACAGGGACGCTCAAAACCGAATTCGGGTGAAACCCGGATAGTAGCTATCCGGATTTCACCCTGCTAATTACAATCACCTGTGCGGGCTGGGCGGGGGGGGGGGGGGGGGTCAATCTTACCTAGCTGACGTCTTGTTAGGTCCGTCCCTCGGTGCCTGCCACGATGCGGTCCAATCCGGCGTCACGTGACTATACACTTCCTCCTTCAACCCGGAAGGAGGAAGGAGGAAGTGTTTGTACTCACGTGACGCCCAGCCCACACAGCTGATTTTAATTAGCAGGGTGAAATCCGGATATCTACTATTTTGAGCATTCCTGGTCCTGCATTGTATACTGTGTTTCTACTGTTGCAATACACGGAAAGTATTTCATGTTCCATGCCAGCTCCCATTACGCTGTACTGCTGCGGGCAGAGCATTCTGCTGGGTATATCTGGCTGAGCATGCTGCAGGGCATGTCTGCCAGTTCTCAAACACGGGGAAAAGCACGAGGCAGCATCTCTGCTTCAGGCACCGTCAACAACACAAGGCCTGATTTATCCAGATATCCCGTCCAAGTATAGCAAGAGGGATTCAGCAAATATTGAACACATTGGTTGGGATGATCTGTTATTAAAGCAGACCTGAACTCAGAACTTCCCCTCTGCTGTACAAGATAAGCAACAGCATATCCTTTACAGAAAAACATTTCTTTGTCACAGCTGAAATCCTGCAGTAAATCTGCAGTGAGGCTACTTCCTGCTTTCATGGAAGCAGACATAGGGTTAACATCCTGTGTTTACAAATTAGCTGCTCTGCTGTGGCAGAGGCGATACCTGAGCTGACACAGCTAAGGGATCAAATTACAAATTGTGATTATACACAGATGAGGGGGGATTAGACAGGCTTAACTCTTTAAATACATACAGGGTGCATTTCTCTATCCTCTACAAGAGTTTAGGTCCACTTTAAAGGGAAACCGAAGTGCGGCAGATATAAAACGACTATGTAGTGTGAAGGCTCTCGATCCCATAGAACATTCCTGTTCCTCGCTCCATCCCGTTGTTCCACCGCTGCCCCCCGTTGAAGTTATTCGACCTGCAGATCAAATACCTCTTTGGCACTCCTCATACAGGCTTCGGGAGTACTTGCGTCCCTGCGTACTTTCGAAGACGAGTAGATCCGTACTGCACATGCACAAGTCAAGGCTTGCGCATGCACAATATGGATGCGCTGTCTTCGAAAGGCACCCAGGGGTGCGAGTACTTACCAAAGCCTCAAACAAGTGACATCGCTCAAGGCTGCAACTGAAATGAAAGCCAACAGAGGCATGCAGAGCCCCACATGGGCTAAATATATGCCTTGAATGCAAATCAGATGCAAATTATGTACTAATTCCTAATCTAAAAAAAGGAGACATTAGCAGAAGTCTAGTAAGGAATAATTTGTGCACATACTATTTATACTGAAGTTAACACCCTCCTTTGCTGTACCTGTTTTGAATGCAAGTTGTGTAATTTTGTCCATATTCTTGAGCTCTGCACAGCTTTGCAGGTAGCCAATTCGAGTACAGCCTGTCTGGAAGCACTGCCAATGTCTCCTACTATACAAAATTAACGTAAGTATACTTTTTGGCTAGCTGCATTCATGTAATTCAATCTGCATTAAAATTTTTAGATTAGGAATTAGTACATAATTTGCATCTGATTTGCATTCAAGGCATATATTTAGCCCATTCATTTTTTCCTAGTGCTGCTAGTCATAAATGGTATACACATTTCTTCAAACAGACATCAAACAAACAAGTGACAGCGCTCAAGGCTACAACTGAAATGAAAACTTACAGAGGCAAGCAGAGCCCCACAGGGGCTAAATACATAATACATACATAATTTGCATCTGATTTGCATTCAAGGCATGTATTTAGCCCCTGTAGGGCTCTGCATGCCTCTGTCAGCTTTCATTTCAGTTGCAACCTTGAGCGCTGTCACTTGTTTGATGTCTGTTTAAAGAAATGCGTAATTTTGTCCATGTTCCGGAGCTCTGCACATCTTTGCAGGTAGCTAATTCGGGTACAGCCTCAGTCTGGAAGCATTGCCAATGTCTCCTGCTGTACAAAATTAACGCAAGTATACTTTTTGGCTAGATGCATTCATGTGCTTCAATCTGCATTCAAATTTTTAGATTAGGAATTAGTACATAATTTGCATCTGACTTGCATTCAATGCATGTATTTAGCCCCTGTGGGGCTCTGCTTGCCTCTGTTAGTTTTCATTTCAGTTGTAGCCTTGAGCGCTGTCACTTGTTTGTTTGATGTCTGTTTGAAGAAATGTGTATACCATTTATGACTAGCAGCACTAGGAAAAAATGATGTTTCTATTGTCAGACTAGCGGTAGGTCTTCCCCATGAGGGCCTGACATCACCAAGGGGAGGTCTAGTAGGGAATAATTTGTGCACATATTATTTATACTGAAGCTAACGCCCTCCTTTGCTGTACCTGTTTTGCAAGTTGAGTAATTTTGTCCATAATCTGGAGCTCTGCACATCTTTAGATAATTCGGGTACAGCTTCTGTCTGGAAGCACTGCCAATGTCTCCTGCTGTACAAAACTTACCAAAGCCTGCCAAGGAGTTGAAGGAGCATAATTCAACGGGGGACGACGGGATGGACCAAGGACCAGGAAGGCTTTATTGTATTCAGAGTCTTCAATGTACATAGGTAAGTATCTAGGGATTTAGAGCTTTCCCTCCTCTTTTTAAAAATTATGGTTGTCCTCGTGGTTAGGGTTCCTCCTCACCCTCAACTGGTTCAGATCATAGTAAGTGTTGAATTGCCATTCGACTGACTGCATTTGCATGCAGCAACCAGAGGTTTTCATATGTGTGTCTTCAGTCAAACAAAGGGATATATTACTTTCCATGTGACTAGACTGATATCCAATATTGCTATTAGAGACAGAGGTTCCTGATGCACCAGGTGGTCGCTTGGAGCGCTGTGGAGGGGTGGGGCCCACGGTGGGCTCACCCTCCCCGCCAGATTGTGTGACCCTCCAGGTGGTGAACTGGCTTGCGGCATCTGATAGATGCCACACCGGTTCACTCCTCCCCGCAGCGCGCAGCTCACCTCAGTCTGCGGGAGTCTGTAGTTTCCAGCAGTCAGAGCATGGCTACGGGAAAATTGCATCTGAAGCCCTGCACTGGAGACTATTTGTGTCTCCAGTGCACGGCTTTGGGTGCCATCTTCCTGTAGCCCTGCTCTGCCTCTCAGCACAGGAGTTTCACAGCTGGAGTGCTGCACAGAAGATTAGGGGAGCTGCACGCCTGGAGAGGAGTCTTCTGCAGGTGAGTAAATGCTTTTTTTTTTTTTTTTTTTACAGGTGCAGATTATTTTCTGGTAAAACGCTGCCCACATTACGATTGTTTTCTGGTGAAACATTGCCGCATTACAATTATTTCTGGTGAAACATTGCTGCATTACGATTATTTTCTGGTAAAACACTGCCGTATTTCGATTATTTTTCTGGTGAAACATTGCTGCATTACGATTATTTTCTGGTAAAACGGTGCCCACATTACGATTACCTTATTTTCTGGTGAATCATTGCTGCATTACGATTATTTTCGGGTGAAACATTGCCGCATTACGATTATTTTCTGGTGAAACATTGCCGCATTATGATTATTTTCTGGTGAATCATTGCTGCATTACGATTATTTTTTGGTGAAACATTGCCGCATTATGATTATTTCCTGGTGAAACATTGCAGGCATTACGATTATTTTCTGGTAAACCGCTGCCGCATTACGATTATTATCTGGTGAAACATTGCCGCATTATGATTATTTTCTGGTGAAACATTGCGGCATTACGATTATTTTCCGGTGAAACGCTGCTGCATTACGATTATTTTCTGGTGAATTATTGCGCATTACGATTATTTTTGGGTGAAACATTGCGGCATTACGACTATTTTCTGGTGAAATGCTGCTGCATTGCGATTATTTTCTGGTAAAACGCTGCCGCATTACGATTATTATCTGGTGAAACATTGTGGCATTATGATTATTTTCTGGTGAAACATTGCGGCATTATGATTACTTTCTGGTGAACATTGCGGCATTATGATTATTTTCTGGTGAAACATTGCCGCATTATGATTATTTTCTGGTGAAACATTGCCGCATTATGATTATTTTCTGGTGAAACATTGCCGCATTACAATTATTTTCTGGTGAAACATTGCTGCATTACGATTATTTTCTGGTAAAACGCTGCCGCATTTCGATTATTTTCTGGTGAAACATTACTGCATTACGATTATTTTCTGGTGAAACGCTGCTGCATTACAATTATTTTCTGGTAAAACGCTGCCGCATTTCGATTAATTTCTGGTGAAACATTGCTGCATTACGATTATTTTCTGGCAAAACACATTACGATTACCTTATTTTCTGGTGAAACATTGCCGCATTACGATTATTATCTGGTGAAACATTGCCGCATTATGATTATTTTCTGGTGAAACATTGCTGCATTACGATTATTTTCTGGTGAAATGCTGCTGCATTACGATTTTTTTCTGGTGAATCATTGCCGCATTACGATTATTTTCTGGTGAAACATTGCCACATTAACGATTATTTTCTGGTGAAATGCTGCCCGCATTATGATTATTTTGTCAGAGGAAGGCAGGGCCGGTTTAAGCAACAATGGGGCCCCAGGGCAAAATAAACCTGGGGGGCCCCCCCAACATATACCCCGGAACAAAAATCGGTATTAGGGGACCTTTGCAGCTGGTATAGTCAGGGTGTGAAGTCCCAATCGGTCGGAGCTCCACATTCTGGCTATCCCAGCCTGCATGGGGGACAAGGGGTTAAAAAGTTTCAGGAGGGGGGACCCCACATAATTTATTTTTTTTTTAATTGCCACACTCTAAACATAATTTTTTGGGGGGGGAAATAGGAAAAAATGCCAGGGATCTTCATACAGCCATATTGCGGCTGTATAGCGATCCCTGGCCAAAGCGCTGCGGCTGCGTATAGACCCCCTGGAAACCCCGCCAGGAAATTTATTGCGCTTTCGTTTGATGCATGTAAAATTACACTACCGTTAGGTTTGCTACTAAAAGTTACATTTACCGCATTTAAAAGTATACTTTTTTCCTTCGAAACTTTAAAATAGATTTTCTCAAAAACTATAAGGTCTTTTTGAAAAATAGTTTTTTCCTCTTATTCCTAATGATCTCCTTAACATATCCTGCAAATTTAGGGTTTCTAGCATTTAAGGTGGATTTGCTATTAACCATTAAAGTCGGCAGGTTTTTAAATGTGTATTTTTTTTCCTTTGAAACTTTAAAATCGATTTTCTCAAAAACTATAAGGCCGATTTGAAAAAATGTTGTTTCCTCTTGTAGCTACTGGGGGCCCCTACAAGCTCTGGGGCCCTGGGGCAGCTGCCTCCTTTGCCTCTATGGTAGCGCCGGCCCTGGAGGAAGGCACTGCTAGGTTTACTTCCTAGGGTTATCTCTCGTCTGTACAATGTTCTCAACCATCTGTTGAGCTTTTGATTAAGGGTGCATACACACATCCCATTTTTATTGGCAAATGATTGTCCAATTTCACCACTTCCAAGTAGTATGAAGGCCAACAGATATTGAATATTGTGAACATATTATGTAGGTAAGCTCTCATACTACAGGAGGTGGTAAATTGGCCAATCATTGGCAGAACAAAATTGAATGTGTATACCAGGCTAAATCCTCTTTCTCTTTCTCTTCTTCGCAGTTCCTGTCTCAGCTGATGATCTTCATGATCTCCGTCGTGAGTTCTGTGTTCTGTGGACACCTGGGCAAAGTGGAACTGGACGCTGTGTCACTCGCTATCGCGGTACAATTCCATGAATTTAGGATGGTGCTATATCCCATAAAGAACAGACACCATTTTTATGCATTTATGCATAATGCATTTATGCATAAAGAGGATTGTAACATCCAAAAATAAAAAAATATTTAGTGCCCTCAACTGCAGTGCAGTGGACGCGGAATTGTGGAAAGTTTTTTTCTTGTTATTGTTTTTTTGTTTTGTTTTTTACATACAGTATCAAGCTGTGAAAAACAAAAGTTTGCTTTCTTAAAACAGAAAGAATTTGCGATAATTCAGGTTGGAGTGAGCTTGAGATGTCTCCCAGAGCAACACTGCTGAATATATGCAAATTAACCATTGTACCCTTAGAAGCTGAACACACCTCCAGAACCACTGGAATGAAATGATTAATTTGTATAGAGCCAGAATAATCCAACATGCATACAGACTGTTACAGTATCAAGCTGTATAAAAGCGGTAAACACGTCTGATTTCTTTAAACGACGGACTGTACACTCAGGGAAACTGACGTCAGAACGGCCACCCCCTCGGGCGGGTCTGACGACCCGTCGTTTAAAGAAATCAGGCTTGTGTATGCGCCTTTAGTATTCAAATAAAATAAAGTTTCCTATTTCTGATAAGATAATGATACTATGGCCAGAGGGTAATTGAATTCCGCCTCCATTTGAAGAGTTTAAAAAGTGGTGCAAGCCTGTTGTCTAGGTGATGCTTGCTGTGGGAGGGACAGTAATCTGTAGCAGGGATACAGTGGGTTGCAAAAGTATTCGGCCCCCTTGAAGTTTTCCACATTTTGTCATATTACTGCCACAAACATGAATTAACTTTATTGGAATTCATACATGATTCCAAACATTTTTTACAAATAAATAACTGCAAAGTGGTGTGTGCATAATTATTCGCCCCCCCCCCCCCCCCTTTGATCTGAGTGCAGTCAGTTGCCTATAGACATTGCCTAATGAGTGCTAATGACTAAATAGAGTGCACCTGTGTGTAATCTAATGTCAGTACAAATACAGCTGCTCTGTGAGGGCCTCAGAGGTTGTCTAAGAGAATATTGGGAGCAACAACACCATGAAGTCCAAAGAACACACAAGACAGGTCAGGGATCAAGTTATTGAGAAATTAAAAGCAGGCTTAGGCTACAAAAAGATCTCCAAAGCCTTGAACATCCCAAGGAGCACTGTTCAAGCGATCATTCAGAAATGGAAGGAGTATGGCACAACTGTAAACCTACCAAGACAAGGCCATCCACCTAAACTCACAGGCCGAACAAGGAGAGTGTTGATCAGAAATGCAGTCAAGAGGCCCATGGTGACTCTGGACGAGCTGCAGAGATCTAAAGCTCAGGTGGGAGACTCTGTCCGTAGGACAACTATTAGTCATGCACTGTACAAAGTTGGCCTTTATGGAAGAGTGGCAAGAAGAAAGGCATTGTTAACAGAAAGCATAAGAAGTTCCGTTTGCAGTTCGCCACAAGCCATGTGGGGGACACAGCAACCATGTGGAAGAAGGTGCTCTGGTCAGATGAGACCAAAATGGAACTTTTTGGCCAAAATGCAAAACGCTATGTGTGGCAGAAAACTAACACTGCACATCACTCTGAACACACCATCCCCACTGTCAAATATGGTGGTGGCAGCATCATGCTCGGGGGGTGCATCTCTTCAGCAGGGACAGGGAAGCTGGTCAGAGTTGATGGGAAGATGGATGGAGCCAAATACAGGGCAAACTTGGACGAAAACCTCTCGGAGACTGCAAAAGACTTGAGACTGGGGCGGAGGTTCACCTTCCAGCAGGACAATGACCCTAAACATAAAGCCAGGGCAACAATGGAATGGTTTAAAACAAAGCATATCTATGTGTTAGAATTGCCCAGTCAAAGTCCAGATCTAAATCCAATCGAGAATCTATGGCAAGATCTGAAAACTGCTGTTCACAAACGCTGTCCATCTAATCTGACTGAGCTGGAGCTGTTTTGCAAAGAAGAATGGGCAAGGATTTCAGTCTCTAGATGTGCAAAGCTGGTAGAGACATACCCTAAAAGACTGGCAGCTGTAATTGCAGCAAAAGGTGGTTCTACAAAGTATTGACTCAGGAGGCTGAATAATTATGCACACCCCACTTTGCAGTTATTTATTTCCAAAAAATGTTTGGAATCATGTATGATTTTTGTTCCACGTCTCACATGTACACCAATTTGTGTTGGTCTGTCACGTGGAATTCCAATAAAATTGATGCATGTTTGTGGCAGTAATGTGACAAAATGTGGAAAACTTCAAGGGGGCCGAATACTTTTGCAACCCACTGTAAAGAATAGGGAGTTGGGAAAGAAAAAGAAAAGGGCAGAGGTGATGTCACTTTTGGCATCACAGAGAAACAGTAAAGATGGAAACCAGCAGAAATATTATTTTACTTTTTTCACATGACATTTCTCCTAAATCTGATAGTGAACACTAAAAGCAACATAATAAATAAGTAATTTTGTATTGGATGATTTTTTCAGTTATTATGGAGATTCATCCCACTTCAGCTTACTATATTAAATTGATTGTACAGCAAAAAAAGTTTTATTGAAAAACTTTTAGAATAAAGAAGGAAAATATTTTCTGAAACAATTCATACATCCTCATCTACTTCTGAGCAACTGACAGCTGTCTGTCTGCTGACTCCTAGTCAGTCTGAAACACTCCTCTGCTTAATCACATGGGTATGAAGGGGGAGGGAGACTGAAGCCATAGTGTCTTGAGTTTGTAAACAAAATGGCTGCCGCTGCTGTGTAGCAGAGACCTGCTTACTGATAATTGATAATTACATATACGTTTATTACAGCTGAATTTTTTTCCACTAGATTAGGAATATGTAAAGGTTCATAAAGATGTTTTTGTTACATATCTGAACATTGGCTCTAAATATGCCCCACCCATATTATGTATCATCACCCGTTTTTCAGAGTTACAGTATACCACAAACCTAAATTGTAGTATTTCACAGAATTTCAAATTTTAGCATTGTATTTTTATTTATTTTGATTTTATTTGTTTTTGTTTTTTTCCAGGTGGTGAATATTACTGGTGTGGCAGTGGGGGCGGGGCTTGCTGGTGCATGTGACACTTTAATATCACAGGTGAGACTTATTGCGTAACTCTGCTGTAACAGAATCAGACCTCAGATTCCTCTGATACCAGCTGACTTTTTAAGAGAACCAGAGATGAAACACCCTCTTGTATTTTACCTTATAAATCAGTGGGAACCTGACAGTAAACACCTAATCTGCTCTTTGTTTCATTGTTCTCTGTTTAATCTGACTGTTATCACCTCTGATAAGAATCCCCGACTGAGCACTCAGTCTAGCTTTGCTACGGAATGATTATAGCTGAGTCTGTCTTCTCTGGTGTCTTTTCAAGCCCAAGCCTGCCCCCTTGTGGCTCTGCTATAATGACTCAGCTATAATTATTCCCTGCAAAGCCAGACTGAATGCTCAGTCCGGGATTCTTATCACAGCTGATAACAGACACTTTTAGCAGTGAGGATGAAACAGAGAGCAGGGTAGGCGTTTTCTCTAATGTTCTTACTGATATATATAGTAAAATACACAAGGGTGCTTCGTCTCTGGTTCCCTTTAAGGTGCCCACTAATGATACAATCTTTTTTCTCCAATCTTACCATTTCTGACTACTTCCTGTGGACGGAGCAGGAAAAAAGGGCCCCCTAATTGCGGTTTTGGTGGCGGGAGTCTTTAGTGTTAGGACCGGGAGGAGCCTTAGGGATTGCTGTAACATTAGGAACCTCCAAGGGAGTTAAGGTTAGGCACCACCAGAAGGAGTGGTTAGGGTTAGGCACCACCAGGTGTGGGTTAAGGTTAGGCACCACCAGGAAGGGGTTAAGGATAGGCATCCACAGAGGGAGGGCTCTGTGTGAGAGTAGGGTTAGGCTAGGCCATAGTAAATATCTGTAAAGATTACTGTGCTGCTATGCCTCCTCTTACTGTCTAGCAGTTGTTATGACGTGAAATGTTACATTGTTGCTTGGTATCATCCTTACACCCCTGCTGTCTTCTTGTTAGTTGGTAGCTCCCACCCTTCATTTCCTGCTGTATCTCCCATTTGCCATAGTTGTTATGAAGAGTCTGCAGAGTGAGGAAGCTGTGTAACTTCATTGGAAATTTACCTAGGAAAAAAAAACTATGACTATGTTTGTACCCTTTGGTACCTTGAAGCATAAATAAGCATTGGAAAACACCTCTGGAGTCTTTATTCATTGAGTAAGCTGCCTGTTAAAGCAATAATTCTACCTGCTGCACACATCCTAAGGCCCGGTTCACACTTGCGGTTCTCTGCCAAACGGACCGGATGACCTGACCGGATCCGGATCGGGAACCGTACGGTTCTGATCCGGATCCGATCCGGATCCGGTCAGGTTGCATCAGGTGTTCATCAGGATGCGATCCGGATCCGTTTGGCAAAAGATAGTAGAAATAGAATAAAAATGTTGGGGTCTGGGAGGAATCAGGCCCTCCGCTGTTTAGCAATCACCTCCACTTCCGACATACTGCCAACATCTCCAGCACGTTTAAAATCACTGCTGCTCCACTCCAAAATGCTTGCCCATGTGTCCCCATCCAAAATCGCCGCTTTAATACCCATAGGAAGTGGGGTAGAACATCCGGATTTTTAGCCAGTGTGTTGTGCGCTCTCCGGTTCTCATTGGTTTGTATTGGCCGGATGGTGCAGTCCGGCTCCGCTCCGGATACGGCTGCCGGAGGAGCCGGACCAAAAAATAGCGCATGTTGGGTCTTATGCCGGAGTCCGGATCCGGTCCGGATCCGGTCCGAACGAAACGGACGCATGTGAACGGACGCATAGGCTTTCATTGCTATGCCGTGCGTCCGTTTCGTCCGTTCTGCATGCGGTCCGGCTCCGGCACGGCGATTCCGGACGGCGACCGCTAATGTGAACCGGGCCTAACAGACTGGGTCTAAACAGAGCTTGTCGCAGGTACAATCGATGCTGAGACAGAACAATGACCAATATTTTGCTATCTGAAATATATAGCAGAATATCTGTAGTTTTACCGAGATTATACTAGTGGCTATATCCAGAGTCCATTTTTCCAGGCGGCTTTTTTGCATGTATGCCCTGTAGGCGGTGACAGGATGGTTATGGAGCTTGGGGTGCTCACAGACTTTTATTTAGTGTAACCAATCTGCACCTGATATTGTCGCAGGAAGACGGTTTTGCAAATCCAGCAAGTCGGGTAATAATAATAAGAAAAAAACGAAGAATGCAAAAATAGCTTATGTGCAATGCACAAAACAATATAAAGGGCGTATTATGGTATAGTCCACACACTATACATCTAAATGGCTTTTATCCTATTCAGTGATGGCTTTGATACCGTTTTTATTTCAGATCTACGGAGGGCGCAACTTGAAACTAGTGGGGACCGTCCTACAACGAGGCATCCTCATCCTACTGCTGTTCTGCTTCCCCTGCTGGGCCCTATTTGTGAACACGGAGCCTATCCTGCGGCTCTTCCACCAGGACCCCAATGTGGCCAAGTGAGATCTGCTCTACAAGATCATTACACCAAAATCGTCCCAGAGAAAAATCCTTGATAAGAAAAGAGTAGAATGGACAAATGCTCAACCACTTGGGCTCGGTTCACATTAGCAGTAAAAAATAGTCCGTTCCCGGATCGGAAGGGAACAGATGGGAACGAATCCAGAGTTAACCTGGATCCGTCTGTTCAAACGATCCGATCAACTGAATGGACCGCAAGTTTCCTCCCTGCAGCAATTTTCCAGACCGCTGAGCCCAGCGAAATGGAAATGGAAGCTTAAAGGGGAACTGAAGTAAGAGGTATATGGAGGCTGCCATATTTATTTCCGTTTAATCAATACTAATTGCCTGGCAGCCCTGCTGGTCTATTTCTCTGCAGTAGTATCTGAATAACAGCAGAAACAAGCATGCAGCTTATCTTGTCAGATCTGACTTTAAAGTCTGAAACACCTGATCTGCTGCATGCTTGTTCAGGGGCTATGGCTAATAGTATTAGAGGCAGAGGATCAGCAGGGCTGCCAGGCAACTGGTATTGCGTAAAAGGAAATAACCATGGCTACCTCCATATACCTCTCTCTTCAGTTCCCCTTTAAGCGCTGCAGTGAGGGCAGGCCCAGATTTACATCACAATAGCCTATAGGCACCTTTTTTGGCACCCTACACCTTGCCGTCCATGAACCTACAAACACCCAATGAACCGCACCACAAGTGTGCTGGCTGTCCCAGCTGTCACTGCTCCTTCAGTTCTCTTACCCTTCATAGATAGTTACAGGTGCCCCTTAGTATTAGACAGCCAGAGGTATCCTCAGTATTATGTTGCCCTGTGACTGAAGGGAGATCTGGTCAGTGGAATGCAGAGAGTTGGGTGAGTAGCCTCTCATTTACACTCTGCTCCGGACTCTGCATAGGGAAGGAGGAAGAGAGCTGCTCAAGGAGGGGAGTGAGCCGCCTTTCTTTCATCAGGCGCCTGTAGGCACGTACCTACAGTGCCTTATGGTAAATCTGGCCCTGATTGGGGGCAGTGAGAAAACTGAACATTTCTTCACGTTCTGGCATGTGGGGAAACGGAGCAGAAGCAGCTGAGTGGCAACTGAGTGAAAACGGATCCGATCGTCCGGTGATCAGATCCGTTTGCCACTCTAACGCAAGTGTGAACCAAGCCTAAAAGAGGGAGAAGTAGTAACAATAAGAAACTACAGTGATTACACTAATACAAAACTAGATGAACTCTATGGTATCGATTTATAAAGTTCAAGAGTGGTAAGATATACAATTAGTAGGAACATCAAAAACACAGACTGTAGTCAAAAAGTGCAAAAAGCGCACATTAAAAAATGGTCGCAAAAAAAAATGGCGCTGGGTGATGAGGATAATCACATATTGCTACTAAGGTTATGTAATGATTTAGAAATGTCCTAAAATGTTAAATAACCTTAGTAACTAGATGTCATTACTGGCATCTGCATACATCACCTGGTCCCGGGGATCGCGTCTCCTTCAATACCTGGTTAGTTTGCAGGCGTCCTGCAGTTAGCCAATCACCATGCAGGGACTCAGGCGCAGTGCCCTGCAGTCAGCCAATCACCATGCAGGGACTGAGGTGTAGTGCCCTGCAGTCAGCCAATCACCATGCAGGGACTGAGGTGTAGTGCCCTGCAGTCAGCCAATCACCATGCAGGGACTGAGGTGTAGTGCCCTGCAGTCAGCCAATCACCATGCAGGGACTGAGGCGTAGTGCCCTGCAGTCAGCCAATCACCATGCGGGGACTGAGGCGTAGTGCCCTGCAGTCAGCCAATCACCATGCGGGGACTGAGGCGTAGTGCCCTGCAGTCAGCCAATCACCATGCGGGGACTGAGGCGTAGTGCCCTGCAGTCAGCCAATCACCATGCGGGGACTGAGGCGTAGTGCCCTGCAGTCAGCCAATCACCATGCGGGGACTGAGGCGCAGTGCCCTGCAGTCAGCCAATCACCATGCAGGGACTGAGGCGCAGTGCCCTGCAGTCAGCCAATCACCATGTGGGGACTGAAGCCACATAGTGATTGGCTGGCTGCAGGACAGCTGAAAACTACTGTATATTTTGGACTATATAAGACACTCCGGATTATAAGACGCACCAAGGTTTAGAGGACAGAAACGAGGAAAAATAAATAAATAAACTAAACCTGGTGCATCCATGGTGCAGGGACATCTTATGGTTCCTCTGATCCCCCTGTGTCCTCCTCTGGTCCCCCTGTGTGTCCTTCTCCTCTGCCTTGCTGTGTGCGGGTCAGTGAAAAATGGGGCCCAGCACCGTTGGATAAAGATGGCACCCCATTCACTTACATTATCAAACGATTTTCATCGTTTTAAAAGGTTAAAAAACGGCGCCGACCTTTTGAACGAAATTTATCGTTTTAAAACTTTTTTTTTTGTCCTGCCTATTTATCGTTTTAACCCCTGCTTTGCTGCCGTTTGGAAAATATCTGCCCGCCGACTTTAATGTTTAATAGCAAAGCCCCCTTAAAGAGAACCCGAGGTGTGTTTAAAGGATGTTATCTGCATACAGAGGCTGGATCTGCCTATACAGCCCAGCCTCTGTTGCTATTCCAAACCCCACTAAGGATTGCACTCTGCAATCCCTCATAAATCACAGCCACGCTGTGAGGCTGTGTTTACATCTGTAGTGTCAGTCTCAGCTGCTCCCCCGCCTCCTGCATAGCTCCGGTCCCTGCCCCCGTCCCTTCCCTCCAATCAGAAGGGAGGGAGGGGATGCAGGCGGGGACTGGAGTTCTGCAGGAGGCGGGGAGAGCAGCAGACTGACACTATAGAGATAAACACAGCCAGCTCTGACAAGCTGTTTGTCAGCAGCATGGCTGTGATTTATGAGGGATTGCAGAGTGCAGGGGGATCTTAGGGGGGTTTGGGATAGCAACAGAGGCTGGGCTGTATAGGCAGATCCAGCCTCTGTATGCAGATAATATTCTTCAAACCCACCTCGGGTTCTCTTTAAAAGCTAAAAACACCAAATTTGCAGGGAATGTTAAGAAGAAAATTGTGAACAAGAGGAAATTTTTTTTTTTCAAAAAGACCTTATAGTTTTTGAGAAAACCGATTTTGAATATTCTTCTTCTGACCGTGGGAAAATTAAATGCCCGCCGACTTTAGCGGTTAATAATAGCAAAGCCCCTTTAAATGCCAGAAACACCAAATGTGTAGGGAATGTTAAGAAGAATAGTGGGAACACGAAGAAAAAAAATTGTTCAAAAAGACCTTATAGTTTTTGAGAAAATCGATTTTAAATCTTCAAAGAGGAAAATGTATCTATTTAAATCGCTAATGACATTTCCGCGGCGGAAACAATTCCCGCCGACTTTAGCAGTTAATAGCAAAGTCCCCTTAAATCCTAGCAACACCAAATTTGCAGGATATGTTAAAAAGATAGTGGGAAGCAATATTTAAAAAAAAAATGATTTTTTTTTTAATTTTTTTTTATTTAAATTTTTGGGTTATGTTCAGAGTGTGGGAAATTTTTTGAAAAAAATGACGTGGGGTCCCCCCTCCCGAGCCTCTGTAACCCCTTGTCCCCCATGCAGGCTGGGACAGCCAGAATGCGGGCGTACGTTAAAAAGGGGCGCTGGGAAAAAAGGGCGCGGGGTTTTAAACGATAAGCATGGATAACGTTTAAAAATGTATTGTACTGTATTTCGTTTAAAATTAATGTTTTATAAAGTTATAAATCATTAAATAATGTGCATTAAATCGGCAATTGTAAAAACGTTAATCTTTCGTTTAAATAGTGAAACGTATAATAACGTTTAAAAAAAAAATTACTAAGTAACCCTCCCTGTACCTACCCCTAACCCCTAGACCCCCCTGTTGATGCCTAAACCTAAGACCCCCCCTGTTGGTGCCTAAGTAACCCTCCCTGTACCTACCCCTAACCCCTAGACCCCCCTGTTAGTGCCTAAACCTAAGACCCCCCTGTTGGTGCCTAAACCTAAGACCCCCCTGTTGGTGCCTAAACCTAAGACCCCCCTGTTGGTGCCTAAACCTAAGACCCCCCCTGTTGGTGCCTAAACCTAAGACCCCCCTGTTGGTGCCTAAACCTAAGACCCCCCTGTTGGTGCCTAAACCTAAGACCCCCCTGTTGGTGCCTAAACCTAAGACCCCCCTGTTGGTGCCTAAACCTAAGACCCTACTGTGATAAGCATTAATAACGTTTCAAAAACATATTGTGCGGTTTTTTCGTTTAAAAATAATGTAAAAAAAAAATTGTACTGTTTTTCGTTTAAAAATAATGTTTGAAAAAAATATTGTACTGTTTTGCGTTTAAAAATAATATTAAAAAATGTATAAATCATTAAATAATGTGTAATCATGAGAAGCAGTAATAAAACATTAAGTCTCCGGGCGCCGCTTTTAAAACGTTATTTTTCTCCGGCGCCCTTTTTTCCTATCGGGCGCCCATTAAACGATATTTATTATGGGAGTGAATGGCGGCGCCCGATTTGTCCACTAGCCTCCTGCGCCCTTTTTTACTGTTACCAGAATGCGGAGCCCCGGCCGACTGGGGCTTCGCACCCTGAGCTATACCAGCTATACCATGGACAAGGGGCTCTTCCCCACCTCCGGTGTCCCAGGAGGAGGTGGGGACGACTACTCCCTGGGGGGGGGGGGGGGTTCATGGTGGCATCTGGGAGTCAAATGAGTCAAAGACAAATGTGACCTCTACCTTACAACAGCTAATGTAATTTATAGAGAAAACTGACAAATTGCGCAAGATGTTAGTTTTTTTTCTGCGTGCGAAATCTACATTCAAGTGTGACCTAGCTCATTGATTAACATGAGTTCTCAGTTGAAAACAGTTTTTCTGCGCAGAAAACGTGCACGAAAGCCGACAAATGTGACCCTGCCTCACCGCTGATGCACGCGTACTGTCTGGCATCGGACTTCCATGTGCTTCCTGTGACGTCATAATAAACAGGAAGCACATGGAGATCCGATGCCAGACAGTATGCGTGGATCAGCGGTAAGAGGACTCGACTGCCCGCTCCGCTGCGCTCACTCTGCCTACAGGGAAGGAAGGGGAGGGGGGTACACGGGCATACATTAGGGGGCATTCAGAGAGGGAGGGAGGAAGTATTGAAGCTGGGCTCCTGCATCCCTCAGTACCGCGGCTGGAGCCTCGATCAGTTTTTCCGCCTCCATTCTCTGCCCAGGCACCCCCCTTACACACCTAAAAGTGGCACCCACCTCCCCACCCACGGTGACGGGCATTCTCCCCCCCTCCACTGACAACCCCCCTAATTAATGTTAATCACATTAATTAATGGAATGCAGCAACACAATCATTTCTGTCACTTCATTTGAAATTCAAAACATCCGTCGCCGGGAGAGGCTGGAAAGCGGCCAGAAGATGCCTGAATGTAGGGGGATAAGCTGCAGATTATATACTGCTCTATGTCTATGGAAATCACTTACCCAGGGGGAGCAGTGTGTGTAAATGGGGGTATCAGTGTATGTAAAATGGAAGGGGGCCAGTGTATAAAGGGGGGTATTACTGTCTATAAAGGGGGGAGCAGTGTATATAAAAGGGGGTATCAGTGTATATAAAAGGGGGTATCAGTGTATATAAAAGGGGGGTATCAGTGTATATAAAAGGGGGGTATCAGTGTATATAAAAGGGGGGTATCAGTGTATATAAAAGGGGGTATCAGTGTATATAAAAGGGGGGTATCAGTGTATATAAAAGGGGGGTAGCAGTGTATATAAAAGGGGGGTATCAGTGTATATAAAAGGGGGTATCAGTGTATATAAAAGGGGGGTATCAGTGTATATAAAAGGGGGGTATCAGTGTATATAAAAGGGGGGTAGCAGTGTGTATAAAAGCATAGCTCCCAACTGTCCCTCTTTCCTCCTCATTTGTCCCTCTTTTTATGTAAATATATATATATTTCTCTACTAAAAAATGTGTTTGATTGACTCTAAACTTTATTCCCATCCTTTAAATTGATATATTACTAATTGTAAAATGTTAATATGAATGAAAATGAACCAGGATAGAAAGGACCAGTGTGGTTTGAATTATAAAACAACATATTTTTCTTATGAAATCTTTATGGTATGCGTGACTAGCGGTGTGCTGGTGGCGTGATCAGGGGTATGGCTTAAAGAGAGTCTGAAGCGAGAATAAATCTCGCTTCAGACCTTATAAATAGCAGGGGCATGTGTGCCCCTGCTAAAACGCCGCTATCCCGCGGCTTAACGGGGGTCCCTGATCCCACAAATCCCCTCGATACAGCCAGGAGCACTTCCTGGTTGGGGCAGGGCTACCGCCGCAGCCCTGCCCCACGCGCGTCTGTCAGCGCGTATCTCCGCCTCTCCCCCGCCCCTCTCAGTCTTCCTTCACTGAGAGGGGCGGGGGAGAGGCGGCGTTGCGCCGCTGATAGATGCGACTGGAGGCAGGGCTGCGGCGGTTAGCCCTGCCTCCAGGAGCGACCAAATATACGACCAAGTCGTGCGGGGGGGATTTGGGGGTGAAGGGACCCCCGTTTAGCGGCGCGATAGCGGCGGTTTAGCAGGGTCACACATGCCCCTGCTAACTTTGAGCTCTGAAGCGAGATTTATTCTCGCTTCAGAGTCTCTTTAAGTGTCCCTCTTTCTCACTCAAAAAGTTGGGAGGTATGCCCGAACTATGTTCGGGGTTACCGCCAGGAGGGTTAAAGCAAATCAGCACGGAGTGACAGACAGCAGAGTAGAAGACAGTGCACACTAACTGTCTAACTGTCACACTGACACTGCTCAGCACAGCAGCACTGCAGTAATCTGTAGTAAGCTAACACAGTACTACTCTAACAACTAACTAGCACTGCAGTATTAACTACACAATAACACAGTGATCCTATTCCCTAACTTATACTGTAGCTAAGGCTAATAGCAGGCCAGCAGCAGCCCTGGCCTGTGCACAGCACACACAGACACAGGACCTAACTAGCAGCTGCTGCAGCACAGAGTCTGACTGTCACTGAATGAAATCAAGCTAGCTAACCAATAAACAATAGAACAATAGTGCAGTGAAAGAGTTTAGCACTGAGAAGCTTTAGGTTTATCACTGTATACCGCACTTGCTAGGCTAGCAGCACTGGAGCATGTCTCTCAGTGAGCCGTCACAAGCACATGGCACCCCTCCTTAATATACAGGGGGGGCTGGCCAGGGTTCCCTTCTGTGATTGGTTGCTAGGTCTGAGGCTGGGAGCCCTCTGATTGGCTCAATGACATCATGGACGTCATCTCCATAGTTACAGTATGCGGATTCGGATATCCGAACTCAGTATCCGACCGGATTTCAGATAGATATGCGCATTAACTCGGATAGCGCTATTTGGATTTGCACAGATATTCAGAAACCGAATCCGAGGTCGAGTAGTGGAAAAAGTTCGGATTATCTGTGTAGTTCGGATACCCAAATTATGGATGAGCATCCCTGGTTTACTGTACAAAACAGAACGGATGTGAAAGGATCCAATGTTAACCTATGGATCCATTCACAATGCGTCCGTTGGTACGGATACGTTCCGTACGTTCCGGTCCCCGGATCTAAAAATTGCTGCAGGCCTTAATTTTCCGGGCCGTTCTGCTTAGCGGAACGGATCCGGACAAAACATGTTACAGCATTGGGGCAATGGAAAACGGAACGTTTCTTCACACTAGTGACCGTTCCACGGGGGATGGGGGCATGTGCTGATGCGAACCTGAGCGACGGGAGGGTGAGGGAGGGTGCAGCAGCCGGGCGGGTGAGGGAGGGTTTATAGTGAGGAGAACGCCAGCGCATACCACTAAGGCTGCATCTGAAATGACCACCAGCTCAGTGTGTAGCACCTATATAGACTTTCTGCATACTTCGCATTCAATTCAGATGCAAATCATATGCAAATCTGCTACTACTTATCATGCAAACAGGAAACTCAGGAGGAGGGGCTGGGAGCAGCTAACCTGACAGTTACATAGTTACAAAGTTGAGGAAAGGTGGGGGGGGGGGAAAGGCTGCGCATCCCTAAACACATGTTGCAATTGAATGGTTAATCGCATAGGCATACACCGCCTCTGCCAGACTGAAAAATGCATGCCCTGCATCCAAAACAAGTGCTAACATTTATTACACTAGGAGGAACTTTAGCTTCCAATATGGTTTGCATGCAAAGTATAAAGTACTAGACACTTGCGCCACGGTGAGGCAAACCTCCGGGCAAGTAGAAGCTAAAGTTCCTCCTAGTAAAATAAATGTTAGCATTGTTTTGGATGCAGGGCATGCATTTTTCAGTCTGGCAGAGGCGGTGTATGCCTGTGCGATTAACCATTCAATTGCAACACGTGTTTAGGGATGCACAGCCTCTCCCCCCCCCCTTTCCTCAACTTTGTAACTATGTAACTGTCAGGTTAGCTGCTCCCAGCCCCTCCTCCTGAGTTTCCTGTTTGCATGATAAGTAGTAGCAGATTTGCATATGATTTGCATCTGAATTGAATGCGAAGTGTGCAGAAAGTCTATATAGGTGCTACACACTGAGCTGGTGGTCATTTCAGATGCAGCCTTAGTGGTATGCGCTGGCGTTCTCCTCGCTGTTCTACCAAATGTAAGTTACACATTTTTCTGTTTAGCTGCTCTCGAGGTTTTAAATTTAGGTTAGGTCACTTGCCCGGAGGTCTGCCTCACCGTGGCGCAAGTGTCTAGTATAATATACTTTGCATGTAAACCATATTGGAAGCTAAAGTTCCTCCTAGTGTAATAAATGTTAGCATTGTTTTGGATGCAGGGCATGCATTTTTCAGTCTGGCAGAGGCGGTGTATACCTATGCGATTAACCATTCAATTGCGACATGTGTTTAGGGATGCGCAGCCTTCCCCCCCCCCCCCCCCCCCCCCCCACCTTTCCTTAACTTTGTAACTATGTAACTGAGGGAGGGTTTATACATACTTAATTTTCAGTAGCAGCCGGCGGTAGAGGCTTCCGTCTTCTTCCGCGTCATGTGACTAGTCACAGCGGAAGAAGAGGAAGCCTCTACCGCCGGCTGCTACAGAAGATTAGGCATTTATTTGCTGGCGAAATTGAGTGAAAACGGATCCAATCAATCATTGATCAGATCCGTTTTCACTTTCCATTTTTAATGTGAACTGGGCCGCGCACAGAGCCGTCCGAATCCAGTGAAGCGGAGACCGGATCCGCTCCACGGATCTTTTGGGCTTGAGACACTAATGTGACCGGGCCTCATTTCTATATTTCCATTACTTCATGTGGTGCGGTGATTTGTATGGGATCTTGCTTGGTTGGTAGATCTGACAATAATGTCAGAAACATCTGATCTGCTGCATGCTTGTTCAGGGGCTATGGCTAAACAGATTAGAGGCAGAGGATCAGCAGGACTGGCAGTCAACTGGTATTGCTTAAAACAAAATAAATATGGCAGCCACCATATCACTTTTACTTCAGGTGTCCTTTAATGCAGCTACTATAGAAAGTGCAGGAGTCTGTCACCAGCTACGTATGTCCTATACAAGCATGCAAGCGCTGATGAGGAACACACCTGAAAGGAAGTGAACCGATAAACAGATACTGCTTGTGGGAACACAGCCAGGAATGTGAACTTTAGTAACTGGAAATAGCTGGAGCAGTTAGAACTGCTTGGAGCAGGTATAAGAATAGATGGTGTATTTAAAGTGCAACCGAGGGGAACCTCGGATACAAAAACAGATACTTACCTAAGAAAAGTGGATCTTACAGAGGTTTCCCACGCCGTCCTCCGGTCCCCCCTTGCCCCCCCAGAGGATTACAGACAAGGGCTTGTTGGTAGGAGCATCAGCATAGCTCCCAACTGTCCCTCTTTTGGAGGGACAGTCCCTCTTTGGGAGCCCTGTCCCTCTGTCCTCCTCATGTGTCCCTCTTTCAGGACTTTGTCCCTCTTTCTATGTAAAGATATATATATTTCCCTACTAAAAATGTGTTTGACTCTAAACTGTATTCCCATCCTGTAAATTGATATATTACTAGTTTTAAAATGTTACTATGAAGGAAAATGAACCAGGATAGAAAGGACCAGTGTGGTTTGAATTATAAAACAACATATTTTTCTTATGAAATCTTTATGGTATGCATGACTAGGGTTGTGATGGGGCGTGATCAGGGGTATGGCTTAAGTGTCCCTTTCTCTCATCTCAAAAAGTTGGAAGGTATGAGGGCCCTGCTCTTCAGCCACAAGTGCAGATGTACTGAGCCTGCACAAGCACCGCCGCGCCTGCGCAGTAAGCCGGAGATGCTTGTGCACAAGAAGGCGTGGCCTTGCTTGTATGGGTGCAGCGTGGCCCCGCCCATGCCAGTGGAGGAGCGTGACCTGATGTTAAGAAGAGTCCCGGGCAGTGGCAGAGGACAGCATGGGAAACTTTTGGAGGAGGCAGAGGCCTACCTCTCCTTAAAGGGAACCTGAAGTGAGAGGGATATGGAGGCTGCCATATTTATTTCCTGTTAAGCAATACCAGTTGCCTGGCTATACTGTTGATCCTCTGCCTCTAATACTTTTGGCCATGACCCCTGAACAAGCATGCAACAGATCAGGTGTTTCTGACATTATTTTCAGATCTGACAAGATTAACTGCATGCTTGTGTGTGGTGTTATTCAGACACTACTGCAGCCAAGTAGATCAGCAGGGCTCCCAAGCAACCGGTATTGTTTAAAAGGAAATAAAATATGGCAGGCAGCCTCCATATTCTCTTCACTTCAATTACCCTTGAATAACCTGACAGGCGTACTTCAACCTGTGTGAGAGCTTGTTCACGCTAAGGGTGTTTCTGTCCTTTTTTAAAGCGCAGGCGATTTTCAAAATCGCCCCCAAAACGCTTGTGCAATGATTCCCTATGAGAAAGTTCACATTTGAGCGGTTCGTTTCCGATCCGCTCAGTAAAGCGCTGGCTGTACCATTTTTTTAGCCGATTTTGCCTCAATGGAAGGTATAGGAAAAACATGCAGCGATTGCATTCGCGTTTTTAAGAATAACTACGTTGTAGTTATTCTTTTCTGGGTCAAAGAGTTCACTTCCTGACTCTGAAAAATGCTTCTTAAAAGTGCATTAAAAAAAAGCCGCACCCTCCCACACCCGGGAGGAGAAAAAATATCGCCCACAAAATCGAAAATCGCTGGCGTCAGCAATTTCGATTTTAGATGTGAACGAGGCCTTAAAGAGGCCTTAATGGGAACTCTGTATTCATTATAAAGTTGCTTTAAACATAGATTAGTGTTGCGCAAGCCTGTTTACTATCTAAAAGGATCCTGCGGGGAGAGGGATATGGACGTTGCCTTATTTATTTCCTGTTAAACAATACTAGTTGTCTGGCATCCTGCTGATCTTTCTGGTCAGTAGTGTCTGAATTACACACCTGAAACAAGCATACAGCTAATCTTGTCAGATTTGTCCAAAACATCTGATCTGCATGCTTGTCCAGCGTCTATGGCTTAACCAAATCTGGACCGAGCTAATTGAAATCTACGCCCTGTTTGGGAGCTGTTATCCCTACCAGGACGTAGATTTCAATTAGCCTGCTGCACGCTACCACTCTCTCGCTACTTCAGCCCACTCGCACTTCTGTGGGTATGACAGAATAACTCCATGAGCCGGTCAGGAACCAATTTCAATGGGTCATATTGATCACAGGGTCAAGAGCCAATGAAATTGGCTCCTGACCGTCTCACAGAGCTCTGCTGCCATAGAAACAGCAGAGCAAATGGGCTTCAGCGACAGGAGAGTGGCGCGATCGGCGGTAGCAGCGGGTCCGTGCAGCGTAATGTCGGTGAGCCCCGTTTTACGACCAAAATGTCTCTGGTCCTTAAAGGGAACCCGAGGTGAGAGGGAAATGGAGGCTGCCATATTTATTTCCTTTTACACAATACCAGTTGCCTGGCTGTCTCCATATCCCTCTCTCCTCGGGTTCTCTTTAACGGGCCAGAGACTGCTGGTCCGGAAGCAGTTAAAGGTTATTATACCATTGCTTAGTTCTGAGTTCAGGTCTGCTTTAACACCTGCACTGATCCGTTGACTGGCAGGAAACTTGGACATACCTTCTGTGAGAAATACTGTGCAACATCCAAGCTGAAACAGCCAAACATTCCATTTTCAGGAGGCCAGCAAATAAAAATTCCATTGCCTTAAACACATTCCACATGGATTTGAGGTCCCCTTTTCCATGTGACAGTGCATTAAACTGAATCTGTAAGCATCTGAATAGCATGATATGTTTTACTTCCTGCTTTGTGCAGATTTATGAACCAATGAGAAAAAAGAACAAGGAGACAGTCTGACTATACTTAACGCCCATCTGGGAACAGTTGCCATGGTTATATCAGTTGCAAGATTATTTTTGTAGTGATGATGACCCCTTTTTTTCTTTCTTTTTACAGATTAACACAGAGTTATGTTCTGATTTTTATCCCGGCCCTCCCGGTAAGTTGTGACAGTGGAAATGTGCAGGGTGTGCAGTTATTACTTATCCACACACTGCTGGCTTCATAAAGCCCGGGCCACACTGGCACTAAAAAACAGTCCATTAGCAGATCGTAACGGAACGCATCCTAATGGATGCAATGTTAACCTATCGATCCATTTACATTGGTACTTTCAAATGCATCTGTTCTGCAGGATCTGCTGGATGGGGAAGCAGGCAAATCGGGTGCATGTGAGAAGTGGACAAATTGGGAGCTGCCATTGATTCTAATGTTAAATAACGGCTATTGTGCACAAAACTGGACGAATCAGGCCCCTGTTAAACTGTTTTGCTCCTATTGTTATTTATCGTTTTTACAATACTAAAACGGAAAATATGGTTATAAAATTAGTTTTCACAATTATCATTTTTTTAAATTATAATTTTAACTTTTCAATATTTTGATATTGTACTTTTTAAATCAATTTTATATTCGTTTTTAGAAATATAATAACGTTAATTATCGTTTGACATGTAATTTTAATTATTTATTTTTTTAGCAATTTTACATTCTTTTTGAGATTTCTAATTTCGGGGTCTTTTTTAGAATTATAAGGACGTTGATTATGATTTTGACATGTAATTTAACTTGTTTTTAATAATTTTACATTCTTTTTGAGATTTTTAATTTCTGGGTCTTGGGGTTAGGCACTACCAGAGGGGTAATAGGGTTAGGCACCACCAGAGGGATCTTAGGGTTAGGCACCACCAGGGGGATCTTAGGGTTAGGCACCACCAGGGGGTCTTAGTGTTAGGCACCGCGAGGGGGTCATAGGGTTAGGCACCACCAGGGGGGTCATAGGGTTAGGCACCACCAGGGGGATCTTAGGGTTAGGCACCACCAGGGGGGTCTTAGGGTTAGGCACCACCAGGGGAATCTTAGGGTTAGGCACCACCAGGGGGTCTTAGGGTTAGGCACCACCAGGGGGGTCTTAGGGTTAGGCACCACCAGGGGAATCTTAGGGTTAGGCACCACCAGGGGGGTCTTAGGGTTAGGCACCACCAGGGGAATCTTAGGGTTAGGCACCACCAGGGGGGTCTTAGGGTTAGGCACCACCAGGGGGGTCTTAGGGTTAGGCACCACCAGGGGGGTCATAGGGTTAGGCACCACCAGGGGATCTTAGCATTAGGCACCACCAGGGGGGTCTTAGGGTTAGGCACCACCAGGGGAGGGTCTAAGGCTAAGGGATAGGAAGAGGGAGGGTTCTGTGTGAGTGTAGGGTTAGGTTTAGTAGTAATAACCCAAACTTGTACGGTTTAATATATACCGTATTTTTCGGACTATAAGACGCACTTTTTCTCCCCCAAAAGTGGAGGGAAAAAGTCAGTGCGTCTTATAGTCCAAATGTACGTAGCAGTGCCTATGTTTTTTCTAGTCCCCGTGTCTGGTGTCCCCCTGTGTGCGGTGTCTGCGTGTCCTATTAACGTTATTGAATGAGGAGACCATCAGATATTATTATACTGCAGTAATCAGAATAAATTAAAAGCACGTGTGTAAGGAATGATGGCAGATCGCTGCATTAGCTTACCGAAGAGGAAGGAATGGAAGAAATACAGCGCAAACGCCACCGCTACCATGTGGCTTTCACTAGGTTAGATGACAACAAAGCCATTGACCAATCAGGTGGGGGAGCGCTGCCCGAGTCAGCCAATCCCAGCGCATACGGCTACTGCCGGTTTGTTACACCGCCCGATAGTCCCGAGGGCGGGATCATGCTCGTCATTGCGGCCAATCACTGCACGCCCTCAGTAGCTGGGAGTGCAGTGATTGGCCGCAATGACGAGCATGATCCCGCCCACGGGACTATCGGGCGGTGTAACAAACCGGCAGTAGCCGTATGCGCTGGGATAGGCTGACTGAGGCAGCGCTCCCCCACCTGATTGGTCAATGGCTTTGCTGTCATCTAACCTAGTGAAAGCCGCATAGTAGCGGTGGCGTTTGCGCTGTATTCCTTCCATACCTTCCTCTTCGGTAAGCTAATGCAGCGATCTGCCATCTTTCCTTACACACGTGCTTTTCATTGTTGTTCTCTCACTCGGCGCTGGTTCAGCGCCCTGATTACTGCACCTGCACCATATTAATATCTGGTGGTCTCCTCATTCACTAATGTTAATGGCAAACACAGACACCGCAAACAGGGGGACACAAGGACCCGGGGGGGGCAGTGCATGACATAGAAGGACACCAGAGAACACGGGGACAGAGAATGACACAGGGGGGACAGCAGAGGACACGGGGACAGATAAGGACACAGGGGGGGCAGCAGAGGACACAGGTGGACAGAGAATAACACAGGAGGACATAGAGGGACACCAGAGGACACAGGGGGACAGAGATGACAGAGGAGGAGGGACACCAGAGGACACAGGGGGACAGATAATGACACAGGAGGACATAGAGGGACACCAGAGGACACAGGGGGACAGAGAATGACACAGGAGGACAGAGAATGACACAGCAGAACACAGGGGGACAGAGAATGACACCGGAGAACACAGGGGGACAGAGAATGACACCAGAGGACACAGGGGGACAGAGAATGACAGAAGGACATAGAGGGACACAGGGGGACAGAGAATGACACAAGGGGACACAGAATGACATAGGGGGACAGAGAATGACACAGGGGGACACCAGAGAACACGGGGACATAAGAGGACATGGGGACACCAGAGGACACAGGGACAGAGAAAGAATGACACAGGGAGACACCAGAGAACACATAAGGCGAGGGTGGAAGGGCCATAAGATGCCCTTGCACTACAGATGCACCAGGTTTAGTATATATAGTATATATATTTTTTCCCTGGATTTTGTCCTCTAAAAACAGGTGCGTCTTATAGTCCGGAGCGTCTTATAGTCCGAAAAATACGGTACTTTACATGTATTTTTATGGTAACATGTTTTGAGTTTCTGCTAAATTTCAGACGGAAACACAATTAAACATAAACTATATGTCTCTGGAACAATAATAATCATTAAAAATGAATTTTACACAAAGTGATAATTTAACACAAAATGTATTTGTAAACCGATATTTTTATACTTATTATTGTAAAATAAGGAATTCAGCTGTATCCTGCTCCCTTTTTTCATAGCGCCTCTATTTCATGCACGCGCTGGACAGACCACAAGTTTGGATTTGGAGTCATTTTTGCAGATCAACGGATGCGTCAAATTGAGCGTGCTAATGGAATGGAGCGTTGGAGATAGAAACTGATGCCTTTAAAATCTGATTCGTTCCACGAATCACTTTTCCATCCATGCCAGTGTGACCCGGGCCTGAGAAGTTTCCGTATCAACATTTGCGTGCATGAAATAGAGGCGTGAGGAAAAATGGGTGTGGCTTGCAGCTGAAATCTTTATAAATGATAAAGACCATTTTGAATTGGGTGGTGAAGCCAAAAACATGTAATTGACAAGTACCAATCGTAATAATATTGCCGAATGAATGCTGGTAGGTCAAATGGGGCTTTGGGACAGTTACCAGGTCGCCTCTCAGCACTCTGGCGATATTCAGGATATTCCCATATATAATGATGCTTCCCGGATATATTCAGGGTATTCCAGTATATAATAGTGCTTCCCAGATGTCAATACCTCAATAAAAAAACCTCACATAGCGTAATACTGTCTCTTTAATAAAATATATAAAAGCATATTGCACTTACAGATTCCGTATCAATTATACAGCGTAGAGTTTTTTGCCACGGGCTCTCCCCCGTCAGGATGGCTGGCTGGCATAGGTTCCCTTTGCTATCGGTGGACTTCCGACCACCGCACGCTCGGTCTACTCTGTCTTCCTCCCACGCTCAGGGTCCTGCAGGGTGACTGCTGCTGCATCCGCGTTAGGCCCCGCCTGATTCCTGATCGATTTCAGCATGACATGTCTCAGGAATCAACCTCATGAAGGTAAAAGTGCCCCTCGGTGCCCGTGTATTGTAATCTCACCTGCTCCAGCTGTCGCGACTGTCTAGCTGCCCCTGGTCTTATCTGCTACTTGACTTGAACGCAGCCACCACATTGTGGTGCATATAGCACATGGTAAGTGTGGGACATCACAGGAGAGATCTCCAATGCATGGGTGGCGCACGTTTACCTTTGATGGGACAGATGCCGGGGGTTAATCGCGTTCATTGGTCATTGCAATATCGCACACCATTACCCCTGTGCACCCGATCAACCACGTCGGCCTGAGATTTTCCAGCATGCTGGATTGATACATTCAACCTATTTTGGCCTGAAATCGGTTGGATCGGCATGCTTGTGGTGGCACTGATTTTCATTCCATACAATAAATTTATCAAATCGGATGGTCGATAGGCCCACAAAATCGATAGAGATATCTATGGACAGCTTTATTTCTTCTTAATAGGCATTAGCTTATTCTGCCTAAATACACAGTCTGGATGTTATTATTCAGGAGTTTTATTGCTAACACCTTTGAACCAACAAACAACCCACTACCATTCACCCTACCTCTCAAGTCCGCTGTCTGGGTGTCACCCTGGACTCCGCACTCTCCTTCACTCCTCACATCCAAAACCTCACAAAGTTCTGTAACTTCCACCTTCGTAACATCTGCAAGATCCGCCCTTTTCTGACCTCTGCCACTACCAAACTCCTCGTCCATGCCCTCATAATTTCCCGTATTGACTACTGCAAAGCCCTTCTGTCTGGTCTCCTTATAACCCGAACAGCCCCACTGCAGTCCATTATGAATACGGCAGCCAGAATTATCCACTCCTCCCATCGCTCCACTACAGCAGCTCCCCTCCGTGAATCCCTCCACTGGCTTCCTATCCAGTCCAGAATCAGATTCAAGATACTGTGTCTGACCTACAAATCTGTCCACAAAACCTGTCCAACCTACATTTCCGATCTTACTCAGAGGTACACACCTAGCCACTCACTCCGCTCCTCCAATGAACCTCGCCTGACCGCCCCCTGCATCACTCAGTCCCATGCACACCTCCAGGACTTCTCAAGAGCTGCTCCAACACTATGGAACTCCCTACCTCCACCCATTAGGACAGTTCCCTCCTTCAACATCATCAAGAAGGCCCTCAAAACTCACCTTTTCACTCTGGCCTACCAACCCTCACAAGTGCTCCAAACCCACAGCTGAACTCTGGACCCCTACCTTTCGTGTCCCTACCTCTCCCTCTAGATTGTAAGCCTTTGGACAGGGTTCTCCTCCTTTTGTGTCCTACCTGATCATGCACCTCCATTACTGTGAACCCATGCTATGCATCTGAGTGAACCAAACTTGCCTAATCTCCATGCTCCCCTCCAGTGACTGAGTAAGCATTACCTTGTACTCATACTGTGCTGTGTGATCTGGTCTTTATGGTATCCCTGTATTGTCGTATTACTGTATGTCACCCCTAAATATTGTCTGTAACCTAAACTAATGTCCAGCGCTGCGTAATATGTTGAGGCTTTATAAATACAATAAATAAATGGACAAATCTGATCAGAGAGAGAACTGTTGGCTGCCCACACACAAGCAGGCCGATTCCCGATCGATTTCAGCATGACATGTCTCAGGAATCAACCTCATGAAGCTACCTCCCCCCAAATGTAAAAGTGCCCCTCGGTTGCATTGTAATCTCACCTGCTCCAGCTGCCGCGACTGTCTAGCTGCCCCTGGTCTCATCTGCTACTTCCCTTGAACGCAGCCTCCACATGGTGGCGCATGTAGCACATGGTACGTGTGTGACATCACAGGTGAGATCTCCAATGCATGGGGGGTGCACTTTTACCTTTGGTGGGACAGATGCCAGGGGTCAGTCGGGTTCATTGGTTATTGCAATATCGCACACCAATACCCCTGCACACCTGAGATTTTCCGGCATGCTGGATCGATACACTCTACTGATTTTAGCCTGAAATCGGGTGGATCCGCATGCTTGTTGCGGCACTGATTTTCATTCAATACAATAAAATTATCAAATCGGATGGTTGATTGGCCCACAAAATCAATAGAGCTATGGGCAGCTTTATGTCTTCTTCACAGGCATTAGCTTATTCAGCCTAAATACAGTCTGGATATTATTATTCAGGAGTTTTATTGCTAACACCTTTGAACCAACAAAAACCTAAAATTTACAAATGTCATATTTGATTATCAGTCCAAGACACTTCCTGCAATCTTTAAGAGATGTTAACTGTAAAACATCTTTTGGAGCTGCACAGAGCAAAGTGTTGTGGGAGATGCAGCCAGGAATTAATCTGTGGCTTAAAAGTAACAAAAAACAATTCCTTACAGATATTAATTGTTCTTTTCTTTCTTTTTTCAAAGGCCTCATTTATTTTCCAACTAGAAGCAAAATATTTGCAGAACCAGGTACAGTGCCCATCCTACAATCATTATCACTGCACATAATCACAGCTACGTTTTCCTGACTTTATGCCTGAAGTAGACACATCAGGTACACGATACAAAATAAACACAGAGCAAGTGTCCACATACTAACCTTGACCAGTGAACATCCAGTGTGCTGCTGCAAAATGCCTTTAGTGCTGTGACCTGTGCTTGACCAATGACCATGTGATCTCTACTGACCTGGCCTGCTGGCTGTGTGTTTATCTCTCTTCTAGATACTTTACTCTGGACTTGTTTAATACTTTGCTGCCAACTGCTGGTATTGACTGTCAGAATGCTATCTGATGGATTATCACTGACTTATGCTACTGATGGTTGACACCCTGCCTGAACCTCTAATGCTGTCCTCGGTTGCAAATATCAACTCAATGCCTGCTGTTCTGTTACCAAACTCTGCTACCAGTCCACAAACTTCTGTGCAATGGTTCTGACCTGAGCCTCTGCTACCAGTCCACAAACATCTGTGTGATCTTCTGTTACTGACCTCTGCTACCAGTCCACAAACATCTACCAGATCTTCTGTTACTGACCTCTGTTACCAGTCCACAAACATCTGTGTGATCTTCTGTTACTGACCTCTGCTACCAATCCACAAACATCTACCATATCTTCTGTTACTGACCTCTGCTACCAATCCACAAACATCTGTGTGATCTTCTGTTACTGACCTCTGCTACCAATCCACAAACATCTGTGTGATCTTCTGTTACTGACCTCTGCGACCAGTCCACAAACATCTACGAGATCTTCTGTTACTGACCTCTGCTACCAGTCTACAACCTCTTCCATATCTTCTGTTACTGACCTCTGCTACCAGTCCACAAACCTCTATGTGATCTTCTATTACTGACCTTTGCTACCAGTCCACAAACCTCTATGTGATCTTCTATTACTGACCTCTGCTACCAGTCCACAAACATCTACCAGATCTTCTGTTACCGACCTCTGCTACCAGTCCACAACCTCTTCCATATCTTCTGTTACTGACCTCTGCTACCAGTCTACAAACCTCTGTGTGATCATCTGTTACCGACCTCTGCTACCAGTCCACAAACATCTACCAGATCTTCTGTTACCAACCTCTGCTACCAGTCCACAAACATCTACCAGATCTTCTATTTCCAACCTATGCTACCAGTCCACAAACATCTACCAGATCTTCTGTTACTGACCTCTGTTACCAGTCCACAAACATCTACCAGATCTTCTGTTACTGACCTCTGCTACCAGTCCACAAACATCTGTGTGATCTTCTGTTACTGACCTCTGCTACCAGTCCACAAACCTCTGTGTGATCTTCTGTTACTGACCTCTGTTACCAGTCCACAAACCTTTGCCAGATCTTCTGTTACTGACCTCTGCTACCAGTCCACAAACCTCTGTCAGATCTTCTGTTACTGACCTCTGCTACCAGTCCACAAACCTTTGCCAGATCTTCTGTTACTGACCTCTGCTACCAGTCCACAAACCTCTGCCAGATCTTCTGTTACTGACCTCTGCTACCAGTCCACAAACCTTTGCCAGATCTTCTGTTACAATACTGACCTCTGCTACCAGTCCACAAACCTCTGCCAGATCTTCTGTTACTGACCTCTGCTACCAGTCCACAAACCTCTGTGTGATCTTCTATTACTGACCTCTGCTACCAGTCCACAAACATCTGTGTGATCTTCTATTACTGACCTCTGCTACCAGTCCACAAACATCTGTGTGATCTTCTTTTACTGACCTCTGCTACCAGTCCACAAACCTCTGTGTGATCTTCTGTTACTAACCTCTGTTACCAGTCCACAAACCTTTGCCAGATCTTCTGTTACTGACCTCTGCTACCAGTCCACAAACCTCTGCCAGATCTTCTGTTACCGACATCTGCTACCAGTCCAGAAACCTCTGCCAGATCTTCTGTTACCAAAATCTGCTACCAGTCCGGAAACCTCTGCCAGATCTTCTGTTACCGACATCTGCTACCAGTCCACAAACCTCTGCCAGATCTTCTGTTACTGACCTCTGCTACCAGTCCACAAACCTTTGCCAGATCTTCTGTTACTGACATCTGCTACCAGACCACAAACCTCTGCAAGATCTTCTGTTATCTGCTACCAGTCCACAAACCTTTGCCAGATCCTCTGTTACCAACGTCTGCTACCAGTCCACAACCTCTTCCATGTTTTTTCTGTTACGGACCTTCGCAACCAGTCCACAAACCTTTGCGCTATCTTCTACTATTAACCTCTGCTACCAGTCCAGAACCTCTGCTAATAGACAATGCTCTGTAACCTTCTCTTACCAACTCAGGCTGCTTATAGACAACGCACTGCCTGATCGTCTCTTACCGACCCTGGCAGCTAATGGACAACAGTCTGCCTGATCTTCCCTTACCTACACTGGCTGCTAATGGACAACCTTCTCCCTGATCTCCTCTTACCGACCCCTAGCTGCTAATTGACAATGCTCTGCCTGACTCCCTGCTTCCAACCTTTACAATAATCATCCACACCTGGCTAATCTAGTTCATCGTAATGGTTGTGGCTGATCTTGGCCTCGTAGTCTTGTTCGTTGTCTTGGCCAGGCAGCCTCGTTCAGGCCTGGGGGAGGAGGAACTCTATCTAAAACTGTGAGTAGTACAGGAAGTATATGGGAGGAAGGGGACATTGTTCTAATAATACACATACTGAAGACCATGGTCAGAGCCAGTTCTAGCTACAATGGTGCCCTGGGGCAAAAGTAAGGTCAGGGGCCTCCCGACACCCCCTTCCAATCAAATAACCCCCAGGGCGGCGGCCCCTGAGCCAGCTGTCAGGCCTTATCCAACCCCCCTCCCCCTTCACACAATATCATTAGGTGTCCATCATATGTCCCCTAAAAAGCATTTTTGGGGTCCTGGGGTTCCCATTATTCACCTCCTTTTGCTACAACTCACAGTGGCGTAGCAATAGGGGGTGCAGAGGTAGAGACCGCATCGGGGCCCTTGGGCTAGAGGGGCCCACCCTCAACCACAGTATTAGCTTTTTATTGGTCCTGTGCTGATAATATTCACTTCTATAGATGCTTTCAATAGTAGTTATCATTAACACACCGTTTCCCATCCCCTTTTTGCACCTCTGACTCTGTAGTTGTCATTGATTGGTTTTGGTGCGTTGTATCAGTTGTTATCTATAGCATACTTGGGGAGCCCCCAATGCAAAACCTGCACTGGGGCCCACAGCTTCTTAGCTACACCACTGACAACACACCATCCTCACCCCAATGTCATTTGTCACCATAGATAGAGGATGGGAGGAGGGGGAGGGGAGGAGGGGGACCTTGGCAGGCCTCCACAGGTTCTGGGGCCCTGGGGCAATTGCCCCCTTTGCCTCTATGGAAGTGCCGGCCCTGTCCATGGTCCAGTTATTATATATAAATAGAGCGCAGATTATGGGGCAGATACACATATATGTTACTCTCCATAGCTGTCCAGTTTAATTTTTGGGGGTGTTTTCCAACTTTTGTTCAGTGTTCACTGATGTAATTTAGCAGTTTGCAGAGATCATCAGACCAGGCAGAATGCCAGAAAAACATCAGATCTCCATCCAAGTACACAGAGCAAACATAGCTTATTTACTAAAGCAGTGCAGAGTGCGGTGACCTGCCAGCCGCCCATCGTATTTCAGGCTTCTGGTTGTTACAGACTCCTACATAAAGCCTACATAAAGCCTCCTCCTTTTGTGTCCTACCTGATCATGCACCTCCATTACTGTGAACCCATGCTATGCATCTGAGTGAAACTAACTTGCCTAATCTACATGCTCAATCCAATGACTAAGCATTACCTGGCACTCATACTGTGCCGTGTGATCTGGTTTTCTATTATTCCTGTATTGTCATATTGCTGTATGTCACCCCTAAATATTGTCTGTAACCTAAATTAATGTTCAGCGCTGCGTAATATGTTGGCGCTTTATAAATACAATAAATAAATAAATAAAATTGTGCTTTCCATTGTTCTAGCGCACTGCAGGCACCCTGTGCACATTATTGTTACCATGGCCGGTTCTAGACTTTTTGCTGACTACGGCAAACTTGTGAGGATGCAGTCATCCCCCCCCCCCCCCCCGGAATTTGAAATGATCGCACAGCACCCAATGACTTACTCATTTAATGTTCTAAATCAGTAAGGGAGCAGATGGAACAACTTGAGACATGACATGCTGCAGCTAGACACAATAACACACTGGCTGGCTGGCTGGCTGGCTGGCTGGCTGGCTGGCTGCGAGTCTGTGACAAACAATCTGCTCACCCTCAGCCAGTCGGCCGTCCTCTATTCCTCCTCAGTCAGGGCAACAGTGCCACCTCCTCCCATCTGCTGTGCAAGTCAAATGAAACACTGCTGCTCTCCTGCCTCCCCCCTCCTCACTGTCAGACTCCTCACACAGCACAACAAGCTGCTTTTCCCCAATGATGACCTCTTCCCCTCACTCTCCTCTTGCTTCTTCTCCTACTCTGACTGCATGCTGTAAGTGTAAGCACACAGTACAAACATGCCGCCCCTGTAATCTCTGCGATTGATGCAAATGTTTCACCCTGCTTTATTAGAGAACTGGCCCTGATTGTTGCAGTGGGATTACAACATACATGTTATACTAATAAAACACTGTTCTTAAAGTAAGCGTTTAACCAATGAAGGTGGTGCGCTTCTAAAATAATAAAACAGTGCATATGGATATGCTCTATCATATAGTTCACAAGTCAATGCAAATATGGAGAGGAGAAAGCACTTGCATGAAATGCAGCAGGGGTGGATACTGCCACACTGGGCTTACCTGCAGCGTGTTCCAATGGTAGTCCATGATTTCAATCAGAAGAGAAGAAGGAGATGGGCATCAGAGACCTCTGATGAAGCAGGGCTAGTCCCTACGAAACAGCTGTCAGACTTGTCCTTCCCCCCACTGCTGTAAGCTTTTTTTGTGTCAACCCAGCCACAATAAAGGGTATTTTAGCAGCTGTGCCCATCTCCTTCTTCTAATCTGATTGATATAGTTCACAAGTGATTCAATTAGAAATGAATCCTCCAATCCAACCGAAGCATGGAAGACAGACCGTGACAACACAAGGATCCCCTCATGACATCATAACAGGATTTTATTTATATTAAAAACGCACACTTGCATGCTCAGAGTTTTTACAGGCTCAACCACCTGCGTAGGCCCTCTTGCTGACTCCCGGTTGCGCTATCCAAGCGCCAAACCTGGCACACTGTCCTGTTTCTGTGGTCCCACCTGACCGGTTTCGTCACTAGTAATGTAGTAGTGACTCATCAGGGGCGCTGAAAGTGCCGATTATGGTTTTACGCTGTGATGGCTGCAAACTTTTGTCTTTGAGGTGTTATGCATATAAAGACCTAAGACCAAAGAAGCTGAGGGGGAGAGTCCAAGATAGGTGGGGGGTGCACAATACCCCAGAAGCACTGCAGACCTATCTTGTAGAGGGTCATATACTAAAGGTGAGTGCCTTGTCTTAAAGGGAACCTGACGTTAGAAAGGTAAACACAGCCGCACAGCGCGGCTGTAATTTATGGGGTCTGGCTAAGCACAGGGGGGATTTAAGGGGGATCTGATTAGCAACAGAGGCTGGGCTCTATAGGCAGAGCCAGCCTCTGTATGTGGATTTTGTTGTGAGAACCCCGCCTCGGGTTCTCTTTAAAATAATACCAGTAGCCTGACTCTCCAGCTGATCCTGTGTCTCTGATACTTTCAGCCACAGCCCCTCAACGAGCATGCAGATCAGGTGCTCTGACTGAATTCAGACTGGATTAGCTGCATGCTTGTTTCAGGTGTGTGATTCAGCCACTACTGCAGCCAAAGAGATCAGCATGGCTGCCAGGCAACTGGTATTGTTTAAAAGGAAAAATCCAAATCCCTCTCAGTTTAGGTTCCCTTTAAGGGTGAGGTGGCAGTGGTCACTCATGGATGGGACTCTTTTTTTGTCACGATCTGTCTTCCATGCTTCGGGGTGGATTAAAGGATTAATTAAATCACTTGTTCACTGGACTATGTGATAGAGTGCTTTCTATAGGAACTTTAAATTTGGACAACATATATAATGCATATCAACCCCTTGTGTGTAATGTGCTCACCATCACTTTTTCAGAAATGTGTAGAAGTTTAGCCTTGTACACATGCTAGAGGAAAGCATCTGGGCCAATAACTTAGCACATGTGCAGGTGTCCCATGATCAGGGCCGGTGCTAGACTTTTTGTTGCCTGAGGCAAACTTGTGAGGATGCGCATCCCCCCTCCTTTCAGAATTGGAATGATTGCACAGCAACCAACAATTTGCACCGCACGTTATAGCTGCGGTGAGCCCCCGAAAAACCCACTCTTGGTATAGGTAGGTGCCCCAAATGTTGGTAGCTAGGCACAGTTGTCCCCAGTATAGGTTAGCTAGGTACAGTTGCCCGCAGTATAGGTTGGCCAGGCACTCTCTTCACTTCCTGTTTCTGCTTGGTGCTGCCCCCAGACTTCTGCCGCCTGAGGAAGTCGCCTCACTTGGCATCATGGGCGGACTGGGCCTGCCCGTGATGACATCGCCAGATCTATATACAACAATGGCAAAATAGCAACGGGCTAAGGCAATGTTCTGTGCCACCAGTGATGCTTGCGTATTTTTGCCCAAGTAATTTTCGCATCGAAAATCCTGTATTTGAATTCTGCGAATTTTCGCGAAAATCTTCAGAAATATTCACGTTTTTGACCAAAAGCGAAAATTAAAGAAACTTTGCTGTATGCGGACGCTTATGCCCTTATGCGGAAAAATTTCCACAATAATCCGCTAAATATGTGCATGGGTGAACTAATACATGCGTACATTCTACCTTACAATGCGGAATAGTATAGGTATAGAAGGGCAATAATATTTCTACGCATGTGCAATGATCCGTATAGACGCAGTTACCGCACGCATAGTTGACTTCACAATACATACGTCAACTATGTGTAACGGGCGAAGCTTCGCATAGCGGTACTACGACTACGCGGAAATACGTACGTGATAAACTATGTATTTAACGCGAAAATAACGGGCATTAGGCGAAAATTAACGTGAAAATATTCGATCAAAAAAATCGCCCGTCGAAAAGAGATTTGTGCTTTTTTCGGCGAAAAGAATATTTGCATTTTCGCTCATCACTGGTTCTGACACTTTTCCTGCCTATCAGAAGCTTTTCCATCTTGTATCGTCACACGCTCCCTCTCTATTGATCTGTACTCAACTATACCTGGGCAATATAATGCTTGTTCCCTGCAGTGTCACCCTAACAACAGAGCACAATCTTTACAGGTGACTTTGATCGCGCATGGATATGTGCGCACCTTAAAGGACTGAACTTCACACCAATCAGTAGCCGATACCCCCTTTTTTAAAAGCAAACAAATATTGCAACGTCAGACTTCATACTCCTCTCACTTAAAAATAAATCAGTGCTGCTGTAGGGCTACAGCGTTTTACCAACTTTAATAGCCCGTGACTGAAGAACCACTTAGTGAATCAGCCTTGTTGTGTTTTCGTTGTGTAACTGTTCTTTCTGCTTGTAGGGGATAATATTTCCTCAAGTTCTAACTGGATTTATAGCAAATCTCATCAATGCACTCATCAATTACGTCTTCCTGTATGTGCTTGGCCTGGGGGTCACGTAAGTTCCCTTCTCATAAAAAAAAACATTTATTTCATGTTTTATTTATTCATTTATTTATCTGTTGTTGTTGTTACATCTGATCAGCACTTATTGGCCATATTTGGTTAGAGAAGAGCAAGCTTCTAACTGCTGATCGGTTAGCTGGCATCTGATTAGTTAAGGAAGCTGCCAGTTAATTGATCAGTGGTTTTCATTTGTTAGGACAGCTTCCAGCTTGCACTTCCTGGGTCTGAGAAGATTTGCAGTTATTGCTGTTATTATTTATTGCTGTTAGATCGGCTCCTCTCCCAGTGACCAGAGTGGGTCTTTATTGCTACCAATATTATTACCATACCTCCCAACTTTTTTGAGATGAGAAAGAGGGACACTTAAGCCACTCCCCTAATCACACCTCTATCACACCCCTAATCACGCAAACCATAAAGATTTCATAAGAAAAATATGTTGTTTTATAATTCAAACCACGCTGGTCATTTGTATCCTGGTTCATTTTCCTTGATATTAACATTTTGAAATTAGTAATATATCAATTTAAAGGATGGGAATAAAGTTTAGAGTCAATCAAATACATTTTTTAGTAGAGAAATATATATTTACATAGAAAGAGGGACAAATGAGGAGGACAGAGGGACAAGGCTCCCAAAGAGGGACTGTCCCTCCAAAAGAGGGACAGTTGGGAGCAATGTTATTGCTGCCAACCAAACAGGGCTGAGGGCAAGTTCTGCAGCACCAGGGGCAGAGATTCCAAAGTGCCCCCACCCCAGTATAGGTAGCAGATGTGACCCCAGAATTAGGTAGCCCCCCTCCCCAGTATAAATAGCCAGATGTACCCCCAGTATTAGGCAGCCCCCCATCCCCCTGTATAGGTAGCACAATGCCCCCAGTACTGTACAGTATTAGGTAGCCTAATACGAACCCTAGTATAGTCAAATAGGCCCGCGGTATTAGGTGCCCCCCTCCCCAGTCTAGTCAGATGTGTCCCCAGTATTATGTTGCCCCTCTACTCAAGATAGATAGCCAGATATGCCCCCAGTATTAGGTGTCCCCCTCCCCAGTATAGTCAGATGTGCCCCCAGTATTAGGTTGCCCCCCCCCCCCCAGTATAGATAGCCAGATATGCCCCCAGTATTAAGTAGGTCTCCCCCACGCACCATAGATAGAAGTATGTGCCCCCAGGATTAGGTAGCCTGTCTCCCTAGTATAGAAAGCTGGATGTGCCCCCTGTGTTAGGAAGCCCCCCTCCCCAGTATAGATAACTATATATGCCCCCTTGTATTAGGTAGCCCCCAGTATTGATAGCCAGATGTACCCCCTGTATTAGGCAGTATTCCCTACCCCCTTCCCCATGCAGTGTGTTTGCGAGCGGAGTGTGCTGGAACAGTTACTTTCTTCACGACACTGCACGCCTGTTGCAGCGTCTCCTCTTCATGACTCTCTCATTTAAGGGCCGCGCTACCATAGAGGCAAAGGGGGCAATAGCCCCGGGGCCCCGACCTCTGCTGAGGCTCCAGCAGCGCCGACCCTGCTATATTTTCTTTCCCCACCCACTCACACTGCTCCCCGGGGCCCTGCTGCAAGTATATTAGCAGCCATAATTACCTTATTCCCGGCGGGTGAGCGGGTGGGCAGCGGCTGCACTCGGAGACACGCTGTCTCCCTCCTTCTCTATGACCCGGCGTGTGCTTACACATGACGCGCCGGGTCATAGAGAAGGAGGCTGCTAATATACTTGCAGCAGGGCCCCGGGGAGCAGAAGGGCAATGTGGGGGGGGGGGGGGGGCAACGCTGTAGTTTGCAGTCCCAGGGCCAAAGGGCCCCTTGAACCAGCCCTGATCATTACGTGAAGCCACTAGATGCCTCTGCCACTGTGCCATGGCCTGGCTCCTCTGCCAAATTGGTGCCCTTTGGGTATGACATAAGACAGAGACAAGGGATGGGTAAGACTCGGGTAAAGAGGAGGACCCTCAGTAGCTGTAGCAGCACAGATTGTGGGAGACCGTGTGTGAGAGAGTGGAGGGAATGGAGTAAACCGTCCTTTGTTTCTATCCACAGGGGCTCAGCTTGGGCCAACACCATCTCTCAGTACCTGCAGGCCATTCTCTTATTTGCCTACATCGTGTGGAAGAAACTGTATGTGGAAACCTGGGGAGGTACCGACCGCACGATCTTGTCTTACATCATTGCAGAGACATAAACCATTTAGTTAGTGGGGTCGGGTAGAAGTCTAATGGAGAAACATATAATTGGTTAAATCGGAAACAGTAAATTCGGGCGCCTGAGGCTAGTGGACAAATCGGGCGCCGCCATTCACTCCTATAATAAATATCGTTTAATGGGCGCCCGATAGGAAAAAAGGGCGCCGTTGAAAAATAACGTTTTAAAAGCGGCGCCCGGAGACTTAATGTTTTATTACTGCTTCTCATGATTACACATTATTTAATGATTTATACATTTTTAAATATTATTTTTAAACGAAAAACAGTACAATATTTTTTTTCAAACATTATTTTTAAACGAAAAACAGTACATTTTTTTTTACATTATTTTTCAACGAAAAAACCAACAGGGGGGTCTTAGGTTTAGGCACCAACAGGGGGGTCTTAGGTTTAGGCACCAACAGGGGGGGTCTTAGGTTTAGGCACCAACAGGGGGTCTTAGGTTTAGGCACCAACAGGGGGGTCTTAGGTTTAGGCACCAACAGGGGGGTCTTAGGTTTAGGCACCAACAGGGGGGTCTTAGGTTTAGGCACTAACAGGGGGGTCTAGGGGTTAGGGGTAGGTACAGGGAGGGTTACTTAGGCACCAACAGGGGGGGTCTTAGGTTTAGGCATCAACAGGGGGGTCTAGGGGTTAGGGGTAGGTACAGGGAGGGTTACTTAGTAATTTTTTTTTTTAACGTTATTATACGTTTCAGTATTTAAACGAAAGATTAACGTTTTTACAATTGCCGATTTAATGCACATTATTTAATGATTTATAACTTTAAAAAACATTAATTTTAAACGAAATACAGTACAATACATTTTTAAACGTTATCCATGCTTATCGTTAAAAACCCGGCGCCCTTTTTTCCCAGCGCCCCTTTTTAACGTACGCGGTTAAATCAGCGGTTAGGCCTGGAACCCACTAGCAGTACATTACTAGACCATTTCTAAGCACTTGAAAAGCTCTTGCTAATGTAATGCTATGAGTGTGATCCCACTTGAGCGATGTGATTTTATAAAAATCCCCCATAGCATTGCATTAGCAAGAGCTTTTTCAAATCACTAGCGCTTAGAAAAAGCTGCTAGTGGGTTTGAGCCCTCATGCTGTAGACACACTGTGAGCACTTTAGCTTTTCTGACCCTTAGCATTTTCTGAGCTTTTTTTTTTTTTTAAATGCTTCCATTGACTTACATTAAAATCACTGTAAAATAGCTGTAAAATCGACGCATTTGTGATTTTTCGGCAAAAAAAAATTTACCGCAATTTTAAGGAAAGTCAAAGGGAGCATTTTTTTTTAAATGCACTCAGAAAAGCACTCAGAATGCCCTCATAATGTGTCTACAGCAATCATGTGATCACGTTCTTCTTATGCTTCCTGTGCAGGCTAAGGCCCCTTTTACACTTAATCAGTTGGTACGCGTTAGTGTGCGTTGGTACGCGTTTTTTCAATAGCAGTGCATTGGGAAGAAGATTTCAGTTAAAACGTGTTAAGTGTGAAAGGTGCCATAGGAAAACATGGGACTTACTTTGAAAATCAGTTTTCTTTCCGTTTTAACTTAGAGCAACTGAGAAAATTTAGAAGAAAACTTAATAAGATATGGGCCACAGGGCCCGATCCAATTCACTTTTTTTCCTGGGTGATTTTCACATCTTATTAATAAAATGCCTTTTAAAGGATACCAGAGCTGAACCATACAGTAAAAATGTGCCCACTGCTCCCCCCGTTCTCCTCCGTCCCCCTCCATTCTTGCACAAATGCCCCTCGGAGTCGGCAGCTACTTCCTGGTCGGCCGGGTTGGGCATTAGTGCGCAGACTGTGGCCCAGCCATGCGCATCCTTGATCGTGTGCCTGCAGCCGGGAGGGCACTGCGCATGCATATGACGTCATGACTATATAATGCACAAAGCGCTCCGGCCTCGAGCAGTACACAATCTATGACGCACACAGCTGGGCCTGCGCACTAATGCCCAACCCGGCCGACCAGGAAGTAGCTGCCAAGGGCATTTGCACATGAAATCAGGAGGACGGAGTAGAATGGGGGGAGTGGTGGGCATGAGGACTACTTCATATACAGTGGGATGCGAAAGTTTGGGCAACCTTGTTAATTGTCATGATTTTCCTGTATAAATCGTTGGTTGTTACGATAAAAAATGTCAGTTAAATATATCATATAGGAGAGACACACACAGTGATATTTGAGAAGTGAAATTAGGTTTATTGGATTTATAGAAAGTGCGCAATAATTGTTTAAACAAAATTAGGCAGGTGCAAAAATTGTCATTTTATTGATTCCAAAACCTTTAGAACTAATTATTGGAACTCAATTTGACTTGGAAAGCTCAGTGACCCCTGACCTACATACACAGGTGAATCCAATTATGAGAAAGAGTATTCAAGGAGGGTCAATTGTAAGCTTCCCTCCTCTTTTAATTTTCTCTGAAGAATAGCAACATGGGGGTCTCAAAACAACTCTCAAATGACCTGAAGACAAAGATTGTTCACTATCATGGTTTAGGGGAAGGATAAAGAAAGCTGTCTCAGAGATTTCAGCTGTATGTTAGGAACATATTGAGGAAATGGAAGACCACAAGCTCAGTTCAAGTTAAGGTTTGAAGTGGCAGACCAATCTCGGATAGACAGAAGCGACGAATGGTGAGAATAGTCAGAGGCAACCAACAGACCAGCACCAAAGACCTACAACATCATCTTGCTGTAGATGGAGTCACTGTGCATCGTTCAACCATTCGGCGCACGTTACACAAGCAGATGCTGTATGCAAAAGTGATGCAGATGAAGCCTTATCTCCACCCACAGCACAAACAGAGCCGCTTGAGGTATGCTAAAGCACATTCGGACAAGCCAGCTTCATCTTGGAATAAGGTGCTGTGGACTGATGAAACTAAAAAACACCTGCTACCTACATCAAAATATGGTGGTGGTTCCACCACGCTGTGGAGCTGTGTGGCCAGTGCAGGGACTGGGAATTTTGTCAAAGTTGAGAGACGCATGGATTCCACTCAGTATCAGCAGATTCTGGAGACCAATGTCCAGGAATCAGTGACAAAGCTGAAGCTGGATCTTTCAACAAGACAACGACCCTAAACACTGCTCAGAATCCACTAAGGCATTCATGCAGAGGAACAAGTACAATGTTCTGGAATGGCCATCTCAGTCCCCAGACCTGAATATAATTGAAAATCTGTGATGTAAGTTAAAGAGAGCTGTACATGCTCGGAAGCCATCAAACCTGAATGAACTAGAGATGTTTTGTAAAGAGGAATGATCCAAAATACCTTCAACCAGTATCCAGCTCTTATTGGAACCTTCAGGAAGCGTTTAGAGGCTGTAATTTCTGCAAAAGGAGGATCTACTAAATATTGATTTCATTTCTTTTTTGTGGTGCCCAAATACAGTGGCTGGATAGTGTATTGGTTAAGGGCACCGCCTTTGACACGGGAGACTAGGGTTTGAATCCTGGCTAGGTCAGTTCCTATTCAGTAAGGAGTTCAAGGCAAGACACCCTAACACTGCAGGGTGGCCTTTTGAGCGCGTCCCAGTGGCTGCAGCTCTTGAGCGCTTTGAGTCCGACAGGAGAAAAGCGCTATACAAATGTTCGGATTATTATTATTATATTATTATTTATGCACCTGCCTAATTTCATTTAAACAATTATTGCCCACTTTCTGTAAATCCAATACACTTCATTTCACTTCTCAAATATCACTGTGTGTCTCTCCTATATGATATATTTAAGTGACATTTTTTATCATAACAACCAACTATTTATACAGAAAAATGATGATGATTAACAGGTTTGCCCAAACTTTCGCATCCCACATCCCAATGCCTGCACCCCCGTTTTTACTGTATGGTTCAGCTCTAGTATATAGCAAGCAAGAAAACACTAATTTTGACAGGACTTTTTTACCTACTTTTTGGTACTTTTTTCAGTTGCAGCGTGATGAAAATTTATTTTAAGTAGAAGATGAAAAATAATTATCTCCTAAGAGAAAACTTGGGAGAAAAAGTGTATTGGATTGGGCCTATGATGTCTAACGGAGTTTAATAATCAGTCAACAAGTCTTGGAAGGAGATTTGGAAGCTGTAATGTGAGAATCTTTTTACCCTATATTAATAGCTAAACAAAACAATTGTAAGTACCATAAATTAAATAAAATAAATAAATAAATAAATCAAACATATCACAAAACATTCCCTCAACATAAATAAACTCTATATGTCTAATCATCTCATAGGATTCTTGGGGGTGCCAAAATTGGGCAAATAATTACCCATGAACAAATACAAATAAATACGGTACTTATGTATTTATGTATGCTTATATTATGTATATAAATAATTATGCAAAATTATGATTGGATTACACAAAATCAGTTGCAAGTCCAAATCGTAATTACGTAAGGCAGTAATTGCAAAAATGTATGCAAAATTTTGCGTAATCGTAATTCGTAGAAGACGACCCTCACTATTTCATTGTTTCAATGTATAATGCTGAACTGAATGAAAAGCAGTTTTAACAGTAGAATTCCCATTTAGGGTGGTCTACAGCTTGCTTCGAGGAGTGGGGTGCTTTCATCCGACTGGCCATCCCCAGCATGTTCATGCTGTGTATTGAGTGGTGGACGTTTGAAATCGGGATCATACTAGCAGGTCGGTTTTGTTAGAGATTTTACAACAGTTACCTTAAACTGCAGTATTGTAAAACAACCACAAGATGTCACTATGTGTATTACGGGATAGTAATCTGAATGGGATTGTCATTTCCTGTATTCAGAGGCGTAGCAATAGCCATAGCAGCCATAGCAGATGCTTTGGGGCCCTGGAGCATAGGGGGCCCAGGAGATAGTAAATGTATTCACCATTAACTTTCTTGTGTTTTTCCACTCTCTTACTTTGTCTCAGTGCCCATCAGGCTTGCTCAAATCCGAATTCGGGAGATACCCGGATAGTTCTATCCGGATACCTCCCAGTAAAGCTTTGCAGGGGGGGGGGGGGGGTCAATCTTACCTAAATGACGTCTTCTTCGGTCCGTACGCGTCACCTCCCACGATGCGCTCCAAGCGCTGCATGCGCCGGTCACGTAACTACAAACACTTCCTCCTTCCGGGTTGAAGTAGGAAGTGTTTGTAGTCACGTGACCGGCGCATGCGGCGTTTGGAGCGCATCGTGGGAGGCGACGCGTACGGACCGAAGAAGACGTCATTTAGGTAAGATTGCCCCCCCCCCCGCAAAGCTTTACTGGGAGGTATCCGGATAGAATTATCCGGATATCTGCCGGATTTGGATTTGAGCAATCCTGGTGTCCATGGACTATATGCAGTGTTGATTGCATGAGAATGTAAATAGCCCAGTTAACTCATATCCAGAGGGTAGGGGCAGGATCCATTGCTTAAGTGTGCCTACATCTGAGGGCCCTATGAAAATTTTGCTATGGGGCCCCTTTGACCTCTACCTGTGCCACTGCCTGTATTCACTCTGTCTTCTTCCTGTTCTAAGTAAGCCGCATTACCTGAGGTTGGTGTATGATTTACTGTATATCTACATGTTATCCTTCAGTAAAGTGTTCTAACTTGTTATACTGGCTATACTTTTAGCCAGTCACGTTTATGACATTAGAAAGAACAATCCCTGCGCTGTCTTAGGTTGATGGTGGACAGATGCGTGCTGCTCCAGAAGCTGGATGGTGCCAGCGAATCTGACAAAAAGGATAAAAGAAAACAAGAGCGCACCGCTGGTGCAATAACGTTTTTTACTTCGGTCAATCACGCTGATATAAGTTGCACTTACATTGTATAGGAAGTCAATGCGCCTGTCAGGCCTGCCGTCTATCCACTCCTGTGTCCCGCTCTTGGCCAGGTCCTCCTGATGAAGGCGTGGTCTACGCCGAAACGTTGTGACGTCAGACGGCATCTCCGCGTCCAGGCTCCGCCCACCACCTCCGACTCCTACGCTGACACCAACGCGTTCCGCTGCTCTGGCCAAGCGCGGGACACAGGAGTGGATAGACGGCAGGCCTGACAGGCGCATTGACTTCCTATACACTGAAAGTGCAACTTATATCAGCGTGATTGACCGAAGTAAAAAACGTTATTGCACCAGCGGTGCGCTCTTGCTTACGTTTATCACATTGTCAGTGGATGTGTTTATAGATAAAAGCAGTTGATGTTGTCCATCTCACACAACGGCCGCTAACGAGAGTTCAAATGATCGCGGCACTTTGCGTGGGAGTTGTCGGAGCTTTAAAGATCCCATCCACTATGATAGTCACTATCCCTGCGCAACACAAAGCTTAATTCGCCTAATCGTGCTCTCGTACCCACGTTGTGAGATCGCGGAAACGATCGCTTGTCGCTCAAAAAAAATCACCAGTTAACGGAAGAATCACGCACAACATTGGGACGTGGATAAGAGCCTTAAGAGAAGGGGGGGGGGGGCTGCCTGCCTGCCACAACGAAGGATTAAGACAAAATAGGGTCCAAGGCAAGGTAGGTAGTAGCTGTGGCTCCCCATAATAGTCTTTTCAGTAAGCTGAAGTAGGAAAGGTCTCAAAAGGTGGCCGCCAGGCCCCTTGACATCTGCTAGGCCCCAGGCACCTGGGTTGCCTTGTGGATGATCCTGCAGTAGTATAATGTGTGTACCATATAATATTGTTTATTGTCTCCTCCCCCTCAGGAGTGCTCAGTGTGGAGGACCTTGGCGGACAGTCAATCATCTTCCAAGTGGCGAATATCGTCTTCATGGTAACCGTCTAGTAAGGTGTGGTGCAAATCCTCATGGTTGAGCACGCAACATATCTGTTTTTTTTTTCTTATAACTGAACATTAGGGCAGCGGTCACACTTGGTGGCGATGGTCGCACTCATCATCATAAAACATCAGTAAGGTCCTGGTAGGCGGAGTCAGCCACGTGGTGACTAGACTTAGCCCTTACAAGCAGGGTAACATACGCAAAGGGTGTAAGAGGCACCCAGGAGTGTATAAAGCTGAGTTAAAAACAATTAAAAGAGAAAAAGGGAGATGTGGCTTACCTCAATAACGACAAATTTAATAAGCAAAGGCAACGCATTTCGTGGGATCCATCAGAAAATGGCGCCTGCGAATAATGGCGCACGGTGTTGCCGCTAATCTGTTTGCCGCTTATCGCTATTTAACGTTAAAGCCTTATTGTTATTTAACGTTAAAGCCTTATTGTTATTAGCGTTAACACACAGAACCCTTTCTGTACCTATCTCTAACCCCTAAACCCCCCCTGGTGGTGCCTAACCCTAACCACCCCCCTGGTGGTGCCTAACCCTAACCACCCCCCTGGTGGTGCCTAACCCTAAGACCCCCCTGGTGGTGCCTAACCCTAACCACCACCCTGGTGGTGCCTAACCCTAACCACCACCCTGGTGGTGCCTAACCCTAACCGTCCCCTGGTGGTGCCTAACCCTAAGACCCCCCTGGTGGTGCCTAACCCTAAGACCCCCCTGGTGGTGCCTAACCTTAAGACCCCCCTGGCGGTGCCTAATCCTAACCACCCCCCTGGTGGTTCCTAATCCTAACCACCCCCCTGGTGGTGCCTTGCCCTAACCACCCCCCTGGTGGTGCCTAGCCCTAACCACCCCCTGGTGGTGCCTAACCCTAAGACCCCCCCTGATGGTGCCTAACCCTAAGACTCCCCCTCCCCCAGTGGTGCCTAACCCTAACCTTGACAGTGTTACATTAAATCCATTCACCATTTTGCAGTTAAATAACGTATGCAGTTTGGCTTATGAAGGGCGCTATTGATAAATAACGTTACTGTGGGCAATAACGTCTGCTGTTTGGCAAATGAACGGCACTATTGATAAATAACGTTAGTGTGTGCCACTATTGATAAATAACGTTAGTGTGTGCCGTTTTTCTTCTTTTTTGCCCTGTGCGCCATTATTATGCAGTACTAACGATAAATAGCGATAAGCGTATCTTTTTAATGCGGCGCCATTTTTATGCATAGGCGCTGTGCGCCATTATTCACTGATCCGATTTCATGGGTCTCTATCCTCTTCCTCAAGCCAAATACAGTGCCAAAAGGTTTCACAAGCCAAGTGCAGAGCGCTTCTCATTTAGAAGCTCTCTACATCTGGCTTGGGAAACCTTTTGGCCCGAGGAAGTGAGCAGAGACCCACGAAACACGTTACATGTGTTTATGAAAAATTATTTATATTTATATATGAATTTGTCATTATTGAGGTAAGCCACCTCCCCCTTTTTCTCCTTCATTTGTTTTTAACTCAGATTTATACACTCCTGGTACCTCTTACCACCTTTGAGCTGATTTAGCTCAGCTGACATGGGGGGACCCGCACCTGTACATCATGCAGAGCAGCAGAAGCAGCAGCATATTATACATTACATGTTCCTAGTGGCAGGATGTTTCACTTCAGTGCAACTCATCGCCCCGCCATGCAGCCAATCACCAGGCAGCTTATGTCCCTGTCACATGAAATCAAGAGACTGGAGCCTCATGGTGATTGGCTGCATGGTGCAAGGATGAGCTGCACTGAAGAGGAGTGAAGAGGACCTGTCCTGCACCTAGGAGCAGGTAATGTATAATGCGCCGCTGCTGCACTGCATTACGTACAGGTGCGGGCTGAGCCCCCCCAAGCCCCCGGGCCCCCCTGCAAGTGCAGGGGTCACAGGGGCTATTGTTATGCCCCTATTTGTATGCATTTTCCCAAAGATAATTCATTTCACAATGGACTGCTCATGTAAATATATATGGGCTCATTTAAGAACATGAATTTTTACATGCGGGGAAAAAAAATGGTACTTACGTATTATACTGTTTGAAGAGTTTGGCAGCTCCTTGTTTAAGTTCTGTTTGCTCCGCTACCAAGATTTAACCCTGGCTTTCCATTACACCAGGTCCCTTGTCAGTGTAATGCACCGTTGCCAAGTTCAAGGGTTTTGAAGGAGTCTTGTCCACTGCATTTTGAGAGGTGAAGAGGGTGTATAGCTGGGCCGAGTCTCCACCAGCCCCGGCCAGTAACAGACAGTGAGAGGTCAGGAGGGTGTATAGCTTGTCTGCTCCTTCCTCTTCATAGAGTCTCCAGCCCCGGCCAGTAACAAACAGTGAGAGGTCAGGAGGGTGTATAGCTTGTCTGCTCCTTCCTCTTCTGTAATGAGACCCCTGTGACAGAAGATGACCTCCCGGGGGTGCTGCTGATCATCAATGTCGGGTTCTTCAGAGGTGGAGAGGGTGTATAGCTGGGCTGCTTCTTCATCTTCATAGAGTCTCCAGCCCCGGCCAGTAAAACACAGAGAGAGGTCAGGAGGGTGTATAGTTTGTCTGCTCCTTCCTCTTCTGTAATGAGACCCCTGCGACAGAAGACACCTCCGGGGGCTGCTGCTGATCATCAATGTTGGGTTTGTCCGGTAATTCTCCAATCACGCTTTGTGCAGCCAAGATGCAGGGGACACCCCTCCTTCAAAACCCTTTAACTTGGCATCGGAGCATTATGCTGGGGATACACTGTACGTTTTCCCCCTTATCAATCGAGCCGCTGATGGCTCGATTGATAATTTCCGACAGGTCCGATGACCCCGCTCGATCCCCGCCTGCTCAATCCCCGCGGGCGGACAACAGTGGAGAGTTGAGTGGAAGATAAGGAAGCGCCCGCGGGGACGAGCGTGAAATGATCCAGACGGCGGCGGGGACGCGGTGGGAGTCGATCCGGCGGCTAATCGAGCTGCCGGGTCGTACCGTGTATCCCCAGCATTACACTGACATGGGACCTGGTGTAATGGAAAGCCAGGACTTTCAGCTTTTTAAAAAGGGTTAAATCTTGGTAGTGGAGCAAACAAAAGTTAAACAAGGAACTCTTTGGACACGGTGCACATTTCCTCTATTTTATAGTTTACTATCAGTATAGGCACAGAGTAACAATGCATCACATCAGCAGCACTCTCTGCTGCCCTTCGCTGAGGTTCTAATCACATGACTCGCATGGTCATGTGATAGGGAGAAGGTTAATGGCAGCAGGGAGAGTGTGCCGTGATGTTCGGACGAGACCCGCTGCACTGGGAGCAGGTAATACTACACGCTTTACTCTGCATGGCAGGAGTAGGTGGCGGGAATGTTTGTTTACTGGCTGCCTGCCCCTGGTCCCTGGGGGGGAGGAAGGCAGGGGCCATGGACTTAGGGGACCCCATGCAATCTTTTTTGCAGGGGGGCCCCATACATACATGATAACAGCAGAGACCAGCACATGCTGCTGCCAGTATACTATCAGTACATGCGCAGAGTAACAGCTTATACTGTACATACTGGAGGGAGCAGAGACCAGCACATGCTGAGGCTAGTTTACTATCAATACAGGCACAGATTAACAGCTTATACTGTACATACTGGAGGGAGAAGACATCAGCACACACTGCAGCTAGTTTACTATCAGTAGAGGCACAGAGTATCAGCTTATACTGTACATGCTGGAGGTAACAGAGATCAGCACACACTGCAGCTAGTTTACTATCAGTACAGGCGCAGAGTAACAGCTTATACTGTACATACTGGAGGGTGCAGAGATCAGCACGCACTGCAGCTAGTTTACTATCAGTACAGGCACAGAGTAACAGCTTATACTGTATATACTGGAGGTAGCAGAGACCAGCACGCACTGCAGCTAGTTTACTATCAGTACAGGCACAGAGTAACAGCTTATACTGTATATACTGGAGGTAGCAGAGACCAGCACGCACTGCAGCTAGTTTACTATCAGTAGAGGCACAGAGTAACAGCTTATACTGTACATACTGGAGGTAGCAGAGATCAGCACACACTGCAGGCTAGATTACTATCAGTACGGGCACAGAGTAACAGCTTATACTGTACATACTGGCGGGAGCACAGATCAGAACACACTGCAGTTAGTTTACTATCAGTACAGGCACAGAGTAACAGCCTATACTGTACATACTGGAAGGAGATGAGATCAGCACACACTGCAGCTAGTTTACTATCAGTAGAGGCACAGAGTAACAGCTTATACTGTACATACTGGAGGTAGCAGAGATCAGCAGTCAGCACACACTGCAGCTAGTTTACTATCAGTAGAGGCTGAGAGTAACAGCTTATACTGTACATGCTGGAAGCAGCAGAGACCAGCACATGCTGTGGCTAGTTTATTATCAATAGAGGCACAGAGTAACAGCTTATACTGTACACACTGGAGGTAGCAGAGATCAGCACACACTGCAGCTAATTTACTATCAATAGAGGCACAGAGTAACAGCTTATACTGTACATGCTGGAGGTAACAGAGATCAGCCCACATTGCAGCTAGTTTACTATCAGTAGAGGCACAGAGTAACAGCTTATACTGTACATACTGGAGGTAGCAGAGATCAGCACAAACTGCAGCTAGTTTACTATCAATAGAGGCACAGAGTAACAGCTTATACTGTACATGCTGGAGGTAACAGAGATCAGCACACACTGCAGCTAGTTTACTATCAGTACAGGTACAGAGTAGCTGCTTATACTGTACATGCTGGAGGTAACAGAGACCAGCACACACTGCAGCTAGTTTACTATCAGTACAGGTACAGAGTAGCTGCTTATACTGTACATGCTGGAGGTAACAGAGACCAGCACACACTGCAGCTAGTTTACTATCAGTACAGGTACAGAGTAGCTGCTTATACTGTACATGCTGGAGGTAACAGAGACCAGCACACACTGCAGCCAGTTTACTATCAGTACAGGTACAGAGTAGCTGCTTATACTGTACATGCTGGAGGTAACAGAGACCAGCACACACTGCAGCCAGTTTACCATTAAGTTAAGGGGCCCTGGGGAGGAAGAAGTATAAATGCAGCTTATTCTGCACTGCCACACCATTGCCCAGCACAGGCAGCACCAGTCTGAGATTCTGTACGTGTTCTCTGCAGGTGCCGCTGGGGTACAGCATTGCGGCCACCGTCCGGGTCGGTCACGCACTGGGAGCCGGAGACATTGTGCAAGCCAAGAAGTCTGTGATCGTTTCTTTATTAATGACAGGTAACACCAAGGTGCTAAGCATTCCCTATAATCTGTTTAGTGGCTCTCAGTACCCGGTTTCAATACGTTTATCCAAAGTTTAAGTACAGATTTGTATTGCATTTCTTAGAACTTTATTATAAAATACAAATGGATAAACGCCGCTTGAATCTCCTAATGTCTATTAATCTAGTTCCAATATATTGCCGTCACCTCACCCCACTCACAGGGTTGTAAGACGCCAAAGGTCAGACATCACTCATGTTGAAATCCAAAGGATTTCTGGTCAATAGTGTCGAAAAGGACAGGGGTGCAGCTAAGGTTTTGGTGGCCCCCAGCAGTCCATAACTTGAGGCCCCTATCCATGAAAAGGCGAAAAAAATAGTCAGCACTATCATAAAAGGCAAAGAATGGGCGTGACCAAAACATGATGTGGGAGGAGTTAAATACTAGCAGTTTCTAGGCTAAATTGCACCCAGGGCGAGGGCATAAAATGTGCCCCCCCCCCCCCCCCATGTGGAGACAGGTATAGGTGCCCCAGTATAGGTAGCCCGTATAGTTACCCCAGTATAGGTTAGATAGGTAGGTGCCCGCAGTATAGGTTAGATAGGTAGGTGCCAGCAGTATAGGCTAGATAGGAAAGTGCCCCCAGTATAGGTTAGATAGGTAGGTGCCGGCAGTATAGGCTAGAGAGGTAAGTGCCCCCAGTTTAGGTTAGATAGGTAGGTGCCTGCAGTATAGGCTAGAGAGTTAAGTGCCCCCAGTATAGGTTAGATAGGTAGGTGCCCGCAGTATAGGCTAGAGAGGTAAGTGCCCATAGTATAGGTTAGATAGATTAGGTAGATTAGGTAGGTAGGTGCACACAGTGTAGGTTAGATAGGTAGATGTCCCCCAGTATAGATTATATAAGTAGGTATCCCTCTGTATAGGTTAGATAGGTAGATGTCCCCAGTATAGATTAGATAGGTAGGTACCCTTCAGTATAGGTTAGATAGGTAGGTACCCCTCAGTATAGGTTAGATAGGTAGGTACCCCTCAGTATAGATTAGATAGCTAGATGCCCCTAGTATAGATTAGGTAGGTAGGTTCACACAGTATAGGTTAGATAAGTAGATGCCCCCAGTATAGATTAGGTAGGTAGATGCCCCTCAGTATAGGTTAGGTAGGTAGATGCCCCTCAGTATAGGTTAGGTAGATGCATGCCCCCAGTATAGGTTAGATAGGTAGGTGTCTCCAGCATAGGGCGGGGGAGCGGGCAGAGTGAAGTTTCAACTCACCTGGCTTCCTCGATCCTGCACACAGCCTCTATCTTCACCCTTCCGAGCGTGCGGCGTCTGTCCCTGTGATGACATGTGGTTACGTCATCAAAGGGGATGCTGTTACCATAGCGACAGACGTCACACGCCAGGACAGGATGAAGATAGAAGTTGTGTGCAGGATCGAGGCTGGTGAGTTGAAACTTTGCTCTGCCCGCTCCCCCAGCCCCCACCGCTGTACCCACCCTCCTGCTGCGCCAGCAGCAGAGTGAGGCCTCCCTTTGTGTGAGGACCCAAGCGGGGGCGTGGATCGCCTGTATGCTAGCGGTGCCCCTGGAAAAGGAGAATGGGCGGTGATTAACTGGTGCTCCCTAATAAGTTATGTAAAAAAAATTAGCCCAAATGAGGCATTATCCTTCGATAAAATGTTTATCAAAGAATAAAACCATATACTCATACTCATCTTAATCCATAGCATGTCCCACTAAGATGCATATATGTAAGCGTGTTGGTAAAAAGATGACCTGGTAACCGACTCGTGTATGTATTCGTAACCCCCTGTCACTTGTCTGCACAGACCAAGTGGCTCCCACGGCTTATATCAAGTGTTCCCGACTGGTTTCGCCCAATGGCAAGTTATCAACGTCTAATGGTTAATTATTATCCTTTGAGCCATTATTGATCAGAAAGGCTTTGGATTTGAACATGAGCAAATGTCTGACCTTTGGGGGCTTACAATCCGTTGAGTGACACTTTAAATGGGGTGAGTATACGGCAATATCTTGGAACTGGATTTATAGACGTTAGGAGATCCAAGTGCCCTTATCCAATTGGAGGACTTGTTGTTTTTAGGTGCACAAATCTTTTTCATCACCATAATAGTCATGTATAAGAAAATATGAAAATAATAACTACCGTAATACTAATAAAATTGCCATTTTGGAAAAAAGAAAATAAAAAAATGCCTTTTTATGGGCCAATTTATTGTCATCTCTTCCTCAGTGACTTATGCTAAAAATAAGTTTTTTCGGCAGATTTACTGGCCGATAGATTTTCCGATTGTTTTTTCCAATCGATTTCCATTCACTTCTATGAGAAAATGATCGAAATCAGATCGGACCTGTCATAAATGATCTATCGAGACATCTAACAGCCAAAAAAGACTCTGATAGAAGGTGTATTCCCAGCATTACAGCTGCCTGCTCACTCCTCTTCCCTGTTAGGCTGGATGCACACATAACAGAGCGTGAAAGGTTGCGTTTTCTGTCATGTGCGTTTTTTGTCCGTTTTTAGTGCGTTTGTGTTTTTTCTGCATATGCGTTTTTTTCAAGCGATTTGCTTGCGTTTTTATGCATTTGTGGTTTGCATATACAAAACGCATATGCTTTTTATATGCGTTTTCCATGCGTTTTTAGATTGCATTTTATGCAAATCACTAGGAAGACAACAGGAAGCGGAAATACATCGCAAAACAATAATAAAAAAAAAACACATATAAAAACGCATGAGAACTGCGTACAAAACGCGTTCCCACTGACTTTCATTATGTGCATTTTTATGCGTTTTTGAACATTATGCAACAAAACAGCGTTTTTAAAAACTTACGCATACAAAACGCACATGCGTTTTTTTATATGCGTTTTTTCATGCGGCCCATAGACTTCAATTAGCGGCAAAAAACGCAGGGTTTTCTGCAACGCTTGCGTTTCTGCACCTAGCCTTAGTCAGTCTGAAGGAGCTGAAAATTGGTCCATTTCCAAGCTTCATAAACTTGCATGAACTTTCTATCAACTTGTAACTAGCATCATCTTATTGATAGGGGTGTAGCTATGAACCATGGAGCCTAATCTGCACGATTTTAGGTAAAAAGTGAAATTGCGATTTTTCTCTCAAAAATTGCGATTTCGATTTTTTCACGATTTTTTTTTCAAATCGAGCTTTGGCACTAAATTCACTATGCCCCCAGTATAGTTTAGCCAGATACTGCGGGCAGACGATTGCTTTAAGAGAAACTCCGACCAAGAATTGAACTTTATCCCAATCAGTAGCTGATACCCCATCACAAATGGATCATCAGGGGGCTCTATATGGCTGATATTGTGGTGAAACCCCTCCCACAAGAACAAGAAAAGTACGTACTCTTGGCAGTTTCCTGTCTGTGAACCTTGCTGCATTGTGGGAAATAGCTGTTTACAGCTGTTTCCAACTGCCAAAAACCATGCAGCAGCTACATCACCTGCCAGCAGTAAAATCATGCAGCAGCAGCTACATCACCTGTCAGCAGTGTTCACTGGAGTTCTTTTTTAAGAGCCGGGCAGTGGGGGCGGTTCACGTGAGGGCAGCGGGGGGCGGTTCACGTGAAGACGATATAGTTATCGTCACTATCTGCAGTTTACAGAGTGCCCGCCCGCTGCCTGCACGCTTGTCTAGCCGCCTACCGCTGTGCGCCGATTAGACAGAGCCGCCAGAAGCAGTGAATATGTATTATTGTTAATGAGTGGGGGGGGGGGGGGGGGGGGGTCCACTCGAGCGAGCGGCACACACAGCTTTACCAATCACTGGATAGCGATGGAATGACGGCAGCTGCCCTCTCCCATCCTGTGAGTAACTTTCATCGATTATCTACAGCATCTATGCTCAATAGACTATATTTTTCTACATATATTATACATTATATCTTCAAATTCCTAAACAAAGAACTGTGTTTTCAAATTCATGCTGTCCATCCATACATCTCTGTGTAAGGACAATTCAGTCTATACAGGCCCTTTGATCTCTGCAGGATACCAGCCACAGCTGACAAACTTCACACCTTGACTCTAAATAGGACCTATCTCAGCAGGAGCCCTGAGCTGTCTCTTGTCCATCCTAATGTGTAAACATCAATATTCAGCAGAGAGACTTCTAGCTGTATACCAACCAAGAAATATCTATCCAATTGACAAATCCACAATAATTCTACTGAAGTCTGTTGGAATCTTCAGAAAGACAAAGAGAGGCTCGAGAGGACGTGGGAAAAGATATTCTTCACCGCAGAACCAAAATAACTCTGTGACAAAATCTGCAGAGTACACCCAGCCAACAACCCTAATAGCTCCAGCACAATCCAGCAGAGATGACAGCCACACATCTGGAAACTGTTCTGTCTTGGAGTCATCAATCTCAGACCCTAGCTCCCAGGGTAGCCCCATCAAGGCTGTCCTCTGTAATGTCAGATCGATAAACAACAAAACAGCAATCATACATGATCTAATAGAGTCTTCTGATCTGGCCTGCCTGACTGAAACCTGGCTTTCTGAACCAGTTGGCCCCACCCTGGAGGCTGCCGTGCCAACAAACTATTCCGTGATATACTGCAACAGGAAAGAACGCAGGGGAGGAGGGGTTGCACTTTGCTTTAGATCAGCTTTGAAAATCAGACCACTTACTGTAGGTCCTACCAACTCATTTGAATGCTTGGGGGTGCAACTTTCAGCTGAGAAAAACATTAACATATTGCTGATCTACCGCCCACCAGAAAAACACTCAGACTTCCTTAAGGATCTTGTAGACCTCCTATGCAACCTAACACTGGAACACCCCAGATGGATTGTTCTTGGAGATTTCAATACATGGGTGGATGACTCCTCTTCAAAACTTGGAATAGAGCTACCTCGTGCCTTACATGAACTGGGCTTCCTCCAATCAATCAGCTCTGCTACTCACAGGAAAGGCCACACTCTGGACCTTATATTCCATACTGGGCTGTCAATAGCCAATGTGGAAATTAATCCTGTTGCCTGGTCAGACCATCACACTATCCACTTCTCCCTCTCAATACCAGCTGTCAAACACCAGGTCAAGAATTAAATAAAATATCGCCGCTTAAAAGGGCTAACACCTCAACATATCCGAGATAACCTTAGCTTTGATGAATTGACTGACTCCAGCTTGGACCCTGATACTCTGGTGTTTAAATACAACAAATGTGTGTCCTCCACCTTTGAGACCATTGCTCCTCTGCGCACCAAATATCTTACTCCACACCATCATGCACAGTGGTTTGATAACGCTATAAAAGAGCTGAAAAGACAAGGCCGAAAACTTGAGACTGTGGCGCAAATCTCAGTCCCCAGAAGACAAACATGCCTTAATCCTCCACTTGAAGAGCTACCAAAAGGTAATCACGGGAAAAAAATCATCCTTTCTATCACAAGAGATTGCAAATGCAGTTAACAAACCAGCCCAACTGTTCCGCACAGTGGAAAAACTCTGCAACCCGGCATGTCAAAAACTTAACATCGAGTCTTCAAAGGACCTCTGTGACCAATTTGCCCATTTCTTCACAGACAAAGTCTCCGCTATAAGGTCCGCCATCCAACTTACAGCATCTGAGCCTAATATAGCGCCGAAGACCATTAGCAGAGACAATGTAACACCTTGGTCAAACTTCAAAGAAATTGATGAAGAAGTCACATCAAGCATCCTCCTTCACGTCCGCCTAACTACCTGTGACCTAGATCCTGGCCCAACACAGTTCATGTTGAACTGCCCCGACCTGTTCGTACCGGTATTCCTAAAAATTGTTAACTGTTCCTTAAAATCAGGGATATTTCCTGCTTTACTGAAGGAAGCAATCATCAGGCCTCTCCTCAAAAAACCCTCCCTGGACCCAGATGCAATGACCAGCTACAGACCTGTCTCTAACCTTCCCTTTCTGGGCAAGCTAATTGAAAAAGCTGTTTACCTCCAGCTAGAAGCCAAAATCCTACAAAACAGTTATGACCCATTCCAGTCTGGCTTCAGGAAACACCACAGCACTGAAACGGCCCTCATCCAAATATGCAACCACCTGCTCATGGCAAGAGACAGAGGAGAGTGCTCCATCCTCATACTGCTAGACCTTTCTGCAGCCTTTGATACAGTTGACCATGACATCTTGATAAACAGGCTACAGGAATACTGCGGCATTGATGGCATAGTTCTTCAGTGGTTCCAATCCTTCTTGAGTGGCAGAACCCACAAAGTGTCTATGGGGCCCTTCCTGTCCACCCCTGTATCACTTAGGTATGGGGTGCCCCAGGGCTCATTCCTCTGTCCCCTGCTTTTCACGATTTACATGTTACCGCTGGGAAAACTAATCCAAAAACATGGCCTGACATACCACTGCTATGCAGACGACACTCAACTATATCTTTCCTTCAAGCCTGGTGTGACAGACCCAACTCTAACTATAAACGCCTGCTTACGTGAACTACAGCAATGGATGAATGACAACTGGCTGAAACTAAATGCAGACAAAACTGAAGTCCTTCTGATAGGAGGGCAGAGCATGATAACAAAACAACTTAACTTGCAGTCTTCACCACTGGGAATAGGAGGCACGGATCTGCGCAGCTCTGATCATGTGCGTAGCCTGGGAGTTCTAATTGATTGGGATTTAAACTTCAGAACTCAAATCTCTGCTGTGGTGAAATCATCCTATTTTCACCTGAAGAACATTGCAAAAATCAAGCACCTCATACCCCCAGAAGATCTGCCAACCTTAGTCCACGCCTTCATCACATCCCGACTGGACTACTGCAATGCTCTCTACACTGGCCTTCCAAAAAAGGTCTTGTACCGACTACAGCTGATACAGAATACTGCTGCCAGACTGCTAACCAACCAACCCCGTCACTGCCACATAACGCCAGTCCTGCACTCCCTTCACTGGCTACCTATAGAATGGAGGGTCCTATTCAAGATCGGCCTACTGACATTTAAATCCCTGAATAATTTAGGCCCTGGATACATGAAAGATATGTTGCAGCTGCGTAGCAATCCCCGCATTCTCAGATCAACAGGTTCTAATAATCTAGTCATACCCAGAGTCCACTTGGAAACTTTTGGTCCCAGAGCCTTCTGTCATGCTGCCCCTACGTTTTGGAACTCCTTACCTCAACAGATCAGGACAGCTCCATCCCTGAACGTGTTTAAATCCAGACTGAAAACCCACCTGTTCAGTTTGGCATTTGCAGAAATATAACTTTTGTTGTGTGAATACTTCATCCTACTAATTACTGAATCTGAGAGAGCCTAAGCGCTTTGAGTCCTATGGGAGAAAAGCGCTATAGAAATGTTATTGTATTGTATTATTATTATTGTATTGTAAAGCTGTGTGCCGCTCGCTCGAGTGGACCCGCCCCCGTGCTCATTAACCATAATGCATATTCACTGCTTCTGGCAGCTCTGGCAAATCTGCGCACAGCGGAAGGCGGGCCAGACAAGCGTGCAAGCAGCGGGCGGGCACTCAGAAAAACCGAGGATACTGACGATCACCAGATCGTCTTGACACAAACCGCGGTTTCGGTTATGAACCGAAAAACCGTGCAGCCCTAATGGAGCCCCCCCCCCCCCTGTGAAAATGTAAATGGACCCCACGTTACACCTAACCCCTCCCCTTTTCTAGTGCATACCATTTGGATAACTGATGATGCTGTTGAAGCCTTGGCGACAGTCAGGGATGCTGGAGGAGGGTGAAGGAGCAGGAGCATGTCAGGCAAGCTATTTCTCCTCAGACTCTGCTTCACTCGCCACTCTGCAGTTCAGGGGGCATGCTACGAATCCCCAGAGGGTCTCCTTCTCGTTAATTGATTCCCTAAGGGCCAATGCAGCTGCCTTGTTTGCCTTGTGTGTGATCTGGCCATCACGGTCACAGAGACCATTGTTACCTACCTGCTCATCGACCATCCTTAGTAATCAGACTCTTTGTGGGTTATTTTTGCAGAAGGCTCTGCTATAGCTAGCTGCATTCTGCTGGTCAGCATAAAGGACGTCATCGCCTATGTCTACACCTCAGATGAGTAAGTATCTGTTTTATATTGTGTGTTGACTTCAGGCTAAGTTCACAGCAGGACATTAAAGTCGCACGTTAAAACAACATTTAATGCAGAATAACTCGCTGCAATGAAATATCAATGCCCCATTCACAGTGCACAGGTTGCATTGGTGACTAACGCTGCACATTAAAGGGATATTATGACAAATGACTGTTTAATGCAGCATAAAATTAAGCCAGCATCCAAAAGAAGCTGCAATTAAAAAGCTTTAGTTTAAGAAAAAAAACCAGAGCTGCTTACTCAATCACTTTAGCTTTCAGTAGCCCGTCATTTGTATCCTAAGCTTCGGACTAAATAGAGCAGTCAGAGCCGGGACAAGGTCCTCCAGCACCCAAGGCTGAGACACCAAAGTGCTCCCCTCCATCCCTCCCACCTCAGCTGTCACACACCGATTGCTATTAGAGTTAGAGGCCCCTCCTCGATCCCTCCCACCCCAGCCGTGACACACTGATTGCTATTAGAGTAAGAGGCCCCTCCTCCATCCCTCCCACCCCAGCCGTCACACACTGATTGCTATTAGACTAAGAGCCGCCCCAGGGCCCCCAACACTTTAATCTCTAGTTATCTGGCTTGCAGTCACTGCCATGTATCCCCTTTTCTTATTTCTCTCTGCTTCAAACACAATAGGGGAATAGTAGCTGAGTGAGTTGTGCGCCCCTCCTATACTGCGCCCTGAGGCTGGAGCCTCTCTCGCCTCTGCCTCGGCCTGACACTGAGACCAGTACATTATTTACAGGGGGGGGGGGGGGGGTTACATCAGGTATGACTGTTTATTTTTTCAGATCTGACTTCCCTGTCACTTTGTTGTTTTTGGTTTCTCCGCACCCAGTGATGCTCAAATCCGAACTTTGGGTGAATCCGGATAATTCTATCCGGATTTTACCCAGATACCTGTGCAGGGGGGGTGTCAAGCTTACCTCTTTGACGTCTTCTTCGGTCCATCCCTTGAAGGAGGAAGTGTTTGTAGTCACGTGACGTGCATGGAGCGCATCGTGGGAGGCGCCGAGGGACGGACAAAGAAGATGTCAAACAGGTAAGATTGACCCCCCTCACCCAGCTCGCACAGGTTTACTGGGTGATATCTGGATAGCAACTATCCGGATTCACCCAAAGTTCGGATTTGAGCATCACTATCCGCACTCATGAGCCAAGCCGCTATAAACTGTTGTAAAGCTGCACTTCCTCACAGCATAGACTGAAGTCATGAAGGACCCCTGCACTCTGACAGGCAATAAATCAGCCACCTTATCTCGGCTGTCTATCCTCTCCCCTCCTCCTGTGTTATTAGCAGACATGCCTAATAGTCCATACTCACGGGCTACAATTGTCGCCGCAACCACGTGGCACGCGCGCGTTGCAGGGACAGGTCACCCGTGAGTATGGCGCGCACGCACCGAAACGTCGCTCGTCGCTGCTGTCGCCAGGCGATTGGCATTTTTGGCGCGTTGCATTGTAAGTTTGCATTGTGGTTTTAACGTCGCATCAAATCGCAACATCCCACTGTGATTCTAGCCTCCAACTTAAAGGATACGTATACCTCCCAACTTTTTTATATAAGAAAACGGGGCCCTTTAAGACACACCCCTGGCACACCTCTAGCCATGCTTCACCACACCCCTCGTTATTCACAAAGAATTCAGAAGCAAAAGATGTAGTTTTATCATTCAAACCACACTGGTCCTTTCTATGGTCTTTTTAACCTCTGAAAATAAGAAATATTTCAATTTAGTTGATGGGAATAAATTTTAGAGTCAGTTCAACACATTTTTCAGTAAAAAAATTACATTTATTATTATTATTATTATTTATTTATATGGCGCCAACATCTTCCGTAGCACTGTACATAGTACTAAAATGATGGGGAACAAATGTACATAAGAGATACAAAGACACTATACAGTCATGACATTGAATAGCAGAAATACAAATACATACAAAGTGAATGTGTAGTTGGTACATGTGCATATTATAAATTACAGCAGGTTGAGAAAAACTAGGAGGAGGTCCCTGCCCTTGCGAGCTTACAATCTAGAGATCTACAATATATTAACACAGATCTGTACATTTCTACTGAAAGAGAGACAAATGAGGAAGAACGAGGGAAGAAAGAGGGACAGAGGGATTTGGTTCCCAAAGAGGGACTGTCCCTCCGAAAGAAGGACAGTTGGGAGCTATCGATACATGTACCAAATTAACACAAGACTGCCCAGTGATCAATGCAGTTACTATCTGTTATTGATGTTATTGATAATTTACCTCTCCTGAGGCAGGGCCGGTTCTAAACTTTTTGCCACCTGAAGCAATTCATTGTGTGCACGCCCTCCCCCCCCCCCCCCCCTGATGTGTGTGTGCACAGCCGGAGAGGAGAGACACATGGGGCTGTGCATTACAGGCACTGGCACTATGCTTACCTCCCTCTGCTTCCTCAGAGGATTCTAGGTATGTGCTGCACCGGCGCTGCATCACTCAACTGCCCTCAGCAGATTAGTGATGGGATCACCAGCTACATGTGACGTCCTGCTTCCTCTCTGACTACAGCGGTGCCTCATGTGACCCGGCAGCATGTAACAGGCTACATAGAGTGACCAGATTTTTGTGGGTCCAACCTGGGACGGGGAGGGGGGGCGCGGTGAAAAGTGGGGAGGACTGAGGAGCGCGCAGCGATGAAGACCGGGGGGGGGGGGGGGGAGGGCTGCGTTGAAAAATGGGCGTGGTCATGACATTGTATGGGCGGAGCTAACATAATGATGTAACAGCGAGGCATAAGAAAGCAGTGTTTTCGCCATGATGTGGACAAACGAGACTTTGCATCATGGGTGTGCAGAAACTGTGATGCTGATAGTATACCGTATCCACAAAGCAGCAAACATAGCCATCTATGACCATTAAATAATAAATGCAGTAACAGTTACCCCGGACACCAGAAAATAAAAGCAATGGACAACATGTCAGCACAAAATAAACGCAATGCGGGCAACATGTCAGTATAAAATAAATGCAATGCGAGCAAACATGTCAGTACAAAATAAACGCAATGCGGGCAAACATGTCAGTACAAAATAAACGCAACGCGGGCAAACATGTCAGTACAAACTAAATGCAATGCGGGCAAACATGTCAGTACAAACTAAACGCAATGCGGGTAAACATGTCAGTACAAACTAAACGCAATGCGGGCAAACATGTCAGTACAAAATAAACGCAATGCGGGCAACATGTCAGTACAAAATAAATGCAATGCGGGCAAACATTTCACCAGAAAGTTATCACAATGCGGGCAAACATTTCACCAAAAAATTATCACAATGCGGGCAAACATTTCACCAGAAAATAAACGCAATGCGGGCAAACATTTCACCGGAAAATGAACGCAACGCGGGCAAACATTTCACCGGAAAATGAACACAACGCGGGCAAACATTTCACCGGAAAATGAACGCAACGCGGGCAAACATTTCACCGGAAAATAAACGCAACGCGGGCAAACATTTCACCGGAAAATTAATGCAATGCGGGCAAACATTTCACCAGAAAATAAACGCAACGCGGGCAAACATTTCACCGGAAAATAAACGCAACGCGGGCAAACATTTCACCGGAAAATAAACGCAACGCGGGCAAACATTTCACCGGAAAATAAACGCAACGCGGGCAAACATTTCACCGGAAAATAAACGCAACGCGGGCAAACATTTCACCGGAAAAGAAACGCAACGCGGGCAAACATTTCACCGGAAAAGAAACGCAACGCGGGCAAACATTTCACCTGGAAAAGAAAGCATTTACTCACCTGGCAGAAGTCTCCGGCCTCTAGCGAGCTGCTCCCGGGACCACCTTCCTCCTGCTCGTCTCCCGCGCTGACAGGGCTACGGCAAGATGGCGCCCGAAGCCCTGTACTGGAGACACAGTCCCCAGTACAGGGCTTCGGCAGCCATCTTGCCGTAGCCCTGCTCGACAGAATCCTTAGCCAATGGAGGCAGAAGACAGGGAGGGAGGGAGCAGTAGCATCAGGGCGGGGGGCGGGTCCAGACAGCGCTGGGAATCCTTAGCCAATGCAGGCAGAAGACGGAGGGAGGGGAGCAGTAGCAGCAGGGGGGCGGGTCAGGGCGGCGGGGGGCGGGACATTGACGTCACATACTCCCGCAGCCGGGACGTCCTGCATCTAAATGTGGGACGTTTCCCGGGACCCAAGCCAGCCTGGGACAGGGGACCCCGAATCCGGGACCTGTCCCAGGCAATCCGGGACGTATGGTCAGTCTAGGCTACATGAGGCACCGCTGTAGCCATGGATACAGGACGCTGGATGGGAAGATGGAGATCCCATTGCTGGAACGCTGAGAGCAGGTGAGTGAAGCAGCTCCGCGCATCTAGTGAGGGGGAGACGAGGAGGGTGACATTTGGGGAGGGGAGCCGCCTCTTGCTGCCCTCAAATTGTTGCCACCCTGAAGCACATGATTCACGTTGCTTCATGGAAGAACAGCCCTGTCCTGAGGAGATCTGAGTTCTTCCTAGCTGGTGTACACACACGCCACTGTACACCAGCACTGCTGACAGCAAAGCCTTCACTCTCCCCCAGAGCCCTTGTCCAATCCATGCACAATGTGCTCTTCCCCACTTTCGGTGCTCCAGGAGGAGGAGGGGGCCGCTGACTTCCTGTGTGGGTGCATGGTGGCATCTGGGAGTCCCCTTTAAGAAGGGAACCCTCAGATGCCAGCCCCCTCCCAGGAGAAGTGAGAATAGGAGTACATAGTACCCCTTACCCATTTCCATATAGGGTTAAATGAAATAAAAACACGGCAACGAAAAAAAGTCCTTTATTTATCTTAATTAACCAGAAATAATTATCTGTACCTTTAAAAAAAACTCTGAACATATATAAAAAAATAAAAATAAATACATTGATATACATGTTAATACATTATGTGCCATTTTAGCGCAGTAACTTTACACCTTTTTTCCTTTAGCTTTAACATTGATTTTCTCAAAAACTATAAGGTCTTTTTGAAAAATAGAGCCCACCATAAACAGCCGGTTCACAAACATTTGCAGTAAATTCAAATTTGATGTTCACTAGTAGCCACCCACCGCTATGTGCAAACTCTGTGTAGCAGGAGGAATATTCGGCAGGCTAACTGCTACTGCGCCCTGCTGCACAAGCCCACCCCTTGCTTTCCTGGTGCTGTAGGCCATGGCCTTTGTGGCCTTGCCTGACCATGATAGGAATGAGTATGGTCAGGTTTAGATGTAAGCCATAGTTGTTGGGAAAAGTTGATGTTAATCTAGGGGCCTGGTGGATGTTAGCCCCCACCAAATCTTTAAAAAAAAGCAAGGTGACCATCATTGGTGGGCAAAAGCTGCTAGCTTGCATATGGTCCCCATTTCATCTTAATCCATTCCTGCCCCCCTCCCCCTTTCTATATTCATAAACAGGAGTGTATAGGTTTATAGAAGAATCAGGAAAGCTTTTCCCTGTCTTTTCTTTGAGGTTCCCTCACCCCTATGTCATGTTATTCCTCTCCTTCTAGGGCAATAGTGGAGTTGGTGAGTTATGTGCTGCCTGTGTATGCCGTGTGTCACCTCTTCGATGGATGTGTGGTAAGAACTTTATATGTTAAACATGAGATCATATACTGCACTGTTTTTTTACATAGTCACCGAATACCTGTTTTTATGGCTTGCATGAAATAGAGGTGCAAGGAACGATAAATACCATTGTGAATTCAGCGCCAAATGAAAACAGAAAATATTTACGGTGGTAATGACGATAGTAAAACATTGGTACCGATATTTTACTACAACTAAAACCTAAACCTACTCTGGCATAGAACGCTCCTCCCTCCTGACACCTAATCCTAAAACCCCCCTTCCTGACACCTAGCCCTAAAACCTCTCTTCCTGACACCTAACCCTAAAACCTCCCTTCCTGACACCTAACCCTAAAACCTCCCTTCCTGACACCTAACCCTAAGACCCCCTTCCTGACGCCTACCCTTAAAACCCCCCTTGCTGACACCTAACCCTGAACTCCTCCGCTGATGCCTAACCTTAAATCCCCCCTTCCTGACACCTACCCCTAAAACCTCCCTTCCTGATGCCTAACCCTAAAACTCCCCTTTCCTGAAGTCTAACCCTGAGACCACCCTTCCATACACCTAACCCTAAAACCATCCTTCCTGGCGCCTAACCATAAAAGCCCCTTCCTGATGCCTAACCCTGTAAAAGTAGCGGGCATAGAAGTAAGCTCTACAGTTATCCAGAACTCCATTATAGAGGAAGAAGCTAGTACATCAATAAGGGTGAAAGAGTACTAATTGTAAAGCTCTTGAGGCTGGAGTTATACTTTTTACCCCTAGGCCAAGGCAGCCCCCACTTCCATGTGTATCGTCCATGTACAGCAGCCCCTCTCTTTCATGAGCAGCTTCCATGGGCATCAATTGCCCTTTTTCAAGTATTGCTCCACATTTTCAGCCTCTTCTTTCATATGCTGCAAATTCTTTCATGTTCAGGTGCCCGCTTGGGTTGCTGCCGCCCAAGGCCCGGGCCTTAGGGGCCTTTCGAAAAATCCAACCCTTGTGTTAAAGTTGCCAGGATTGGCGGGTGTGAGCAGCAATGACTTACCCACTCGCCCGTAAGCATTCGAAGTCTGAAACTACACTTATCCGGCATCCTCATCAGTGCCAGCCAGTGGGAGTTTTACTGTCTTGTTTTCATTGCAGTCGGTGTGCTGTGGCATCCTCCGTGGCACAGGAAAGCAGAAGATCGGAGCCATCTTTCATGCCATAGGCTATTACGTGATCTGCCTTCCGGTGGCCGTGTCTCTGATGTTTGCAGCCAAGATTGGCATAATTGGTGAGCTAGGCTTCCTGTCATGTCAACCACCATGTTTCAGAGTTATCTGCCTCAGAATCTCCCGTCACGTCACTGTTCTACCTTGTAGCTATTTAGGGGACAAAAAAAGGGAATCCCAAGAGCCCACAATAGTGTAGTACTTTAACTTTTATGGTATGCTTGCCATCTCGTTAATGATGGACCCAATGTGTCACCATTGTTAGGCTGATGTGTACCTGCAGGATAGAGCTTACAGGTCTTGCAGGGACAGCAAAATACAGGACAGAGAGTTCAAAGGTTAAAGCTGAACTTGTAGATAGGGATGGCTGCATAGAACAGCTTTACTGCCACTCACTGAGCTGCCCCTAAACTTCTTATGCAGGAGAACAGAGGCGCTAAAGGATAAAAGAAAGCTAAATGAGCTTAAAAAAACCAAATTCTTGGTAAATAGAGGAGGCAGTGGTGGACTTACCTCCTCCAAGTAGACACACAACGACTGTAGTAAAGACAGTCAATATATTTTATTTATGAACTCCAAATATGCAACGCGTTTCGCAGGTTTGATCCCGCTTCATCAGGCAATAACAACGGAGCAATAGCATATGTGGTCAGTAGAAGAGCCACAGAGACACAGAGGTGCCTGGCTCTTCTACTGACCACATATGCTATTGCTCCGTTGTTATTGCCTGATGAAGCGGGATCAAACCTGCGAAACACGTTGCATATTTGGAGTTCATAAATAAAATATATTGACTGTCTTTACTACAGTCGTTGTGTGTCTACTTGGAGGAGGTAAGTCCACCACTACCTCCTCTATTTACCAAGAATTTGTTTTTTTAAGGTCATTTAGCTTCCTTTTATCCTTTTGGCGCCTCTGTTCCCCTGCATAATATTGAGTCCACCCTGGGTGGAGGGTTGAACCCCCTTTTTGTCATCTACAGAGAGCGACTTCTTATTCCTGAGTGGGGTCAGGAAAATCTCCCCACCTGCTTGTACAGTGGTTGCCTAATGGTAACCCTGGTTTGTGACTATTAATATTTAGTCTATCTAGTAACCATTTACCAGTACATATTACACTATTGGGGCTCTTGGTGTTCCTTGTTTTTGCCCCTAAACTTCTGGTGCCCTAGGCCATGGCCTATGTGGCCTTGCCAGAAATCCGTCCCTGTGTAGAACATAGAAGAGGGAAACAATGATTGAATTGTGAGTGACCTCGCCAGTATCATCGCTGTCTAATCACACAGTGTTTACCCGCAGGGTTCTGGCTGGGAGCACTCGCCTGCGCATTCCTACAAATCATAGCTTTCCTGACATTCGTATTCCGGATCGACTGGGTCAAGGCAGCACAAGAGGTACGTCATCTCCAATCTGCGTCTACAGCAATGTCCCTGTTATCCGGCATTCAGGCAACCGGAAGTCTCAACTAACCAGCATGCCTGAGGGGAAACCGGGGACCTCTTTTGGGGGCTTCCTGTGGGGGCTGGCAGGCTTTATAACACTTAGCGAAGCTCCATGCAATGTCTGGCAGTCTCTCTGAACCTCCTTGCCGGCTCCTAGCGGCTTCTGGCATCTGTGTATGAAAGCTAGCGTGTCACATGACCCAATACAGGTCAGCTGACACTCCGGCTTCCGTGCACTGGGGAAGCCAGAGACCAATCAGAGCCCGCAAGGAGGTTCAGGGAGACTGCCAGACATCGCTGGAGCCTCAGTAAGTATTTCAGGGGAGAGGTCTGTGCTATTTCGGTCGGTTGCTCAAGCAACCGGCAACCACATGTATCCAGCATCAGGCGATCCTCGCCGGTGCCAGATACTGAGGACTTGATAAATGACAAGTTCCCCTTAAAGGTGGCCATACATTTCTCAATGTATGGCCAGATAGACCATCAGATACCTCTGATCAAATCGGATTAGAGAGGGATCTTTTGCCTGCTCACACAATGCACAGCGATTTCCAATTGATTTCAACATGAAATCTATTGGAAATCGTCCTACTGTGTGCAGTGTTGAAGGTACACCATTGGCTTGAATCCTGTCCTCCTCCGGTGTCTGGCATCACAGGAAGTGCCTGTACCATGTGACACCAGTGCATGTAGTGACACAGGTGCTCACGGTGACCCCGGACACCAGAGTAGGCCGGGATTCACGCCAGCAGACAGGTGAGCCTTCACCACTGCACACAGGCATGGGGGGGGGGAACACACATATACACTGGGGGTCTGACAGTCATTGTGATATCGAACACCGTTTCCACTGCACAACTGATCAATCCCTTGCGACTGAGATTTTCCAGCATTCCTGATTGATTGGATTTCGGATGGAAAATGGTTGAAAGATCGTTTCGGGAGTTATCTTGCAATTCCGATTCTCCTTCGATCCTATAAAATTATTAGATCAAAAGGTCAATCGGCCCACAAATCAAATAACGTATGGGGCACCCTAAGGGCTAAGCCACACTGCAGAGCGGTTTGCAATTCCTCCATGTTGCCTTTTGCGTTTTTAAAACCTTACTACCATTGGCGGTTTTCAATGCAAGTCGATGGTAGTGTGTTTTTAAAAACGCAAACGCAGCGCGGATTGATCCAAATACGCTTTGCAGTGTGGCTCTGCCCTATGGACTATATGCAGTGGGCTTTTTCACAGAGCTAGTGATGGTTTTGAGTACTGATGGTAAACAATATGCTAATACCGGTAATTCTGAGTTGATGCAAATGCTATGCACATTGCATATTAAAATAAATGTATGTAGGTGTAATTTTACTATTTGGCCACAAGATGTCCTCGCGCATTATTTCCTATTAGCAAGTACGCAAACAGGAAGTAATGCATGGACATGTTATTTCCTTGGTTACAAATAACTGCGGCATCTCATTGATGCCGGCGATCATTGACATGGGGACTTAGATCAAAGAATTCATTGATCTCCCCTCTAACGGGCAGTGACGAGTACCCGCTCGGGAACGAGTGGCGGCCGCCCACAACAGAAGACTAGTTTCTACGTCCCTGGGACTTCAGATGAAGTTTCCCAAGGTGTAGATATACTGCACTAGGTGCGGTGAGTGGTTAATGAACATGTGAGGCCTAAGGGCCCTTTTACACTTAATCAGTTGCTCTCAGTTAAAACGGAAAGAAAACTGATTTTCAAAGTAATGCCTAGGTTTTCCTATGGCACCTTTCACACTTAACGCGTTTTAACTGAAATATTTTTCCCAATGCACTGCTATGGAAAAAACGCGTACCAAGGCACACTAACGCATACCAACTGATTAAGTGTAAACGGGGCCTAAGTTTACACTGTCCGGGTGATGCAATAAATGCCAGTACACTCGCCGTGCACAGAGTCAATTGTATGTATACAGTATAGAGTGGTGGGGAGTACTGTATTATCTAATCCTATTTTTAACATTGAGTCTCAAGGAACCAGAAAACATGCCCGGATTTACCTCACAGGAGCCTATAGGCACAGATATCCTGGCACCTTAGACTTTCCTCTCAATGAACCTACATACCCCTGCCGAACCGCACTGCTAGTATGCTGGCTGTCCCAGCTGTCACTTCTCCCTTACTTCCCTTGCCTGTCATAGGTAGCTACAGGTGGCCTTTAATATTAGTTAGCCAGAAGAACCTTCAATATTAAGTAGCTAGTGTTGCCCCCAAGTATTAGGTAGCTAGAGGAACCTCAATATTAAGTAGCTGGGGGGTGCCCTGACTGAAGTGAGATATCACCAGAGGAATGCTGAGAGTTGGGTGAGTAACCTCTCATTTACCTTTCTCATCAGGACTCTGCATAGGGAAGGAAGGAGGGAGGTGCTTGAGGAGGGGACTGAGCCGCCTTTCCACCATCAGGCGCCTGTATTTATGTGCCTACTGTGCCTTCTGGTAAATCCAGCCCTGTCAGAAGCACACTTATCCTAGCATCAGCCAATCCCGTCAGTGCCGGATAACCAAGGCTCTAATGTGCTTAGGTCACTGTGCTCATGTCACTGTGCTCATGTCACTGCGTTTATGTCACTGCTTTTAAGTCAGGGTAGCAGTAAAGTTTTATTGCAAGCATTTGTTTTATTTCAGGCACAATCGCGTGCGAAGGAGAGGCTGAGAATGACACATGATGCTGATAACAAGCTGGCACTTTATCACAGCGCACTGGAAACAGGTAAGAGGTGGTGAGGATAGATTTACATCTGAAAAATGTGGAGGGAAAAAACATCCACCTGCTCCCCTCTGTCAGGCTTCATTCTTTCACTTCCCCACTATCTGCTCTCCTCTGTCAGGCTTCATTCCTTCACTTCCCCACTATCTGCTCCCCTCTGTCAGGCTTCATCCCTTCACTTTCCCACTATCTGCTCTCCTCTGTCAGGCTTCATTCCTTCACTTTCCCACTATCTGCTCTGCTCCGTCAGGCTTCATTCCTTACCTTTCCCACTATCTGCTCTCATCTGTCAGGCTTCATCCCTTCACTTCCCCACTATCTGTTCTCCTCTGTCAGGCTTCATTCCTTCACTTTCCCACTATCTGCTCTCATCTGTCAGGCTTCATTCCTTCACTTCCCCACTATCTGTTCTCCTCTGTCAGGCTTCATTCCTTCACTTTCCCACTATCTGCTCTCATCTGTCAGGCTTCATTCCTTCACGTTCCCACTATCTGCTCTCCTCTGTCAGGCTTCATCCCTTCAATTTCCCACTATCTGCTCTCTTCTGTCAGGCTTTATTCCTCCAATTTCCCACTATCTGCTCTCCTCTGTCAGGCTTCATCCCTTCACTTTCCCACTATCTGCTCTCCTCTGTCAGGCTTCATTCCTTCACTTCCCCACTATCTGCTCTCCTCTGTCAGGCTTCATCCCTCCACTTTCCCACTATCTGCTCTCCTCTGTCAGGCTTCATCCCTTCACTTCCCCACTATCTGCTCTCCTCTGTCAGGCTTCATTCCTTCACTTTCTCACTATCTGCTCTCCTCTGTCAGGCTTCATTCCTTCACTTTCCCACTATCTGCTCTCCTCTGTCAGGCTTCATTCCTTCACTTTCCCACTATCTGCTCTCCTCTGTCAGGCTTCATCCCTTCACTTCCCCACTATCTGCTCTCCTCTGTCAGGCTTCATTCCTTCACTTTCTCACTATCTGCTCTCCTCTGTCAGGCTTCATTCCTTCACTTTCCCACTATCTGCTCTCCTCTGTCAGGCTTCATTCCTTCACTTTCCCACTATCTGCTCTCCTCTGTCAGGCTTCATTCCTTCACTTTCTCACGATCTGCTCTTCTCTGTCAGGCTTCATTCCTTACCTTTCCCACTATCTGCTTTCATCTGTCAGGCTTCATTCCTTCACTTTCCCACTATCTGCTCTCATCTGTCAGGCTTCATTCCTTACCTTTCCCACTATCTGCTCTCCTCTGTCAGGCTTCATCCCTTCACTTTTCCACTATCTGCTCTCATCTGTCAGGCTTTATTCCTTACCTTTCCCACTATCTGCTTTCATCTGTCAGGCTTCATTCCTTCACTTTCCCACTATCTGCTCTCATCTGTCAGGCTTCATCCATTCACTTCCCCACTATCTGCTCTCATCTGTCAGGCTTCATTCCTTTACTTTCCCACTATCTGCTCTCCTCTGTCAGGCTTTATTCCTTACCTTTCCCACTATCTGCTCTCATCTGTCAGGCTTCATCCCTTACCTTTCTTACTATCTGCTCTCATCTGTCAGGCTTCATTCCTTACCTTTCCCACTATCTGCTTTCATCTGTCAGGCTTCATTCCTTCACTTTCCCACTATCTGCTCTCCTCTGTCAGGCTTCATCCCTACACTTTCCCACTATCTGCTCTCCTCTGTCAGGCTTCATCCCTTCACTTCCCCACTATCTGCTCTCATCTGTCAGGCTTCATCCCTTACCTTTCCCACTATCTGCTCTCATCTGTCAGGCTTCATTCCTTACCTTTCCCACTATCTGCTCTCCTCTGTCAGGCTTCATTCCTTCACTTTCCCACTATCTGCTCTCCTCTGTCAGGCTTCATCCCTTCACTTCCCCACTATCTGCTCTCATCTGTCAGGCTTCATTCCTTACCTTTCCCACTATCTGCTTTCATCTATCAGGCTTCATTCCTTCACTTTCCCACTATCTGCTCCAATCTGTCAGGCTTCATCCCTTCACTTTCCCACTATCTGCTCTCCTCTGTCAGGCTTCATCCCTACACTTTCCCACTATCTGCTCTCCTCTGTCAGGCTTCATCCCTTCACTTCCCCACTATCTGCTCTCATCTGTCAGGCTTCATTCCTTACCTTTCCTACTATCTGCTTTCATCTATCAGGCTTCATTCCTTCACTTTCCCACTATCTGCTCTCATCTGTCAGGCTTCATTCCTTACCTTTCCCACTATCTGCTTTCATCTGTCAGGCTTCATTCCTTCACTTTCCCACTATCTGCTCTCCTCTGTCAGGCTTCATTCCTTCACTTTCCCACTATCTGCTCTCCTCTGTCAGGCTTCATCCCTTCACTTCCCCACTATCTGCTCTCATCTGTCAGGCTTCATTCCTTACCTTTCCCACTATCTGCTTTCATCTATCAGGCTTCATTCCTTCACTTTCCCACTATCTGCTCCAATCTGTCAGGCTTCATCCCTTCACTTTCCCACTATCTGCTCTCCTCTGTCAGGCTTCATCCCTTCACTTTCCCACTATCTGCTCTCATCTGTCAGGCTTCATTCCTTCACTTCCCCACTATCTGCTCTCATCTGTCAGGCTTCATCCCTTCACTTTCCCACTATCTGTTCTCATCTGTCAGGCTTCATCCCTTCACTTTCCCACTATCTGCTCTCATCTGTCAGGCTTCATTCCTTACCTTTCCCACTATCTGCTCTCATCTGTCAGGCTTCATTCCTTACCTTTCCCACTATCTGCTCTCATCTGTCAGGCTTCATTCCTTACCTTTCCCACTATCTGCTCTCATCTGTCAGGCTTCATTCCTTACCTTTCCCACTATCTGCTTTCATCTGTCAGGCTTCATTCCTTCACTTTCCCACTATCTGCTCTCCTCTGTCAGGCTTCATTCCTTCACTTTCCCACTATCTGCTCTCCTCTGTCAGGCTTCATCCCTTCACTTCCCCACTATCTGCTCTCATCTGTCAGGCTTCATTCCTTACCTTTCCCACTATCTGCTTTCATCTATCAGGCTTCATTCCTTCACTTTCCCACTATCTGCTCTCATCTGTCAGGCTTCATTCCTTACCTTTCCCACTATCTGCTTTCATCTGTCAGGCTTCATCCCTTCACTTTCCCACTATCTGCTCTCCTCTGTCAGGCTTCATCCCTTCACTTCCCCACTATCTGCTCTCATCTGTCAGGCTTCATTCCTTACCTTTCCCACTATCTGCTTTCATCTATCAGGCTTCATTCCTTCACTTTCCCACTATCTGCTCTCATCTGTCAGGCTTCATTCCTTACCTTTCCCACTATCTGCTTTCATCTGTCAGGCTTCATTCCTTCACTTTCCCACTATCTGCTCTCCTCTGTCAGGCTTCATTCCTTCACTTTCCCACTATCTGCTCTCCTCTGTCAGGCTTCATCCCTTCACTTCCCCACTATCTGCTCTCATCTGTCAGGCTTCATTCCTTACCTTTCCCACTATCTGCTTTCATCTATCAGGCTTCATTCCTTCACTTTCCAACTATCTGCTCCAATCTGTCAGGCTTCATCCCTTCACTTTCCCACTATCTGCTCTCCTCTGTCAGGCTTCATCCCTTCACTTTCCCACTATCTGCTCTCATCTGTCAGGCTTCATTCCTTACCTTTCCCACTATCTGCTCTCATCTGTCAGGCTTCATCCCTTTACTTTCCCACTATCTGCTTTCATCTGTCAGGCTTCATCCCTTCACTTTCCCACTATCTGCTCTCCTCTGTCAGGCTTCATCCCTTCACTTTTCCACTATCTGCTCTCATCTGTCAGGCTTCATTCCTTACCTTTCCTACTATCTCCTCTGTCAGGCTTCATTCCTTACCTTTCCCACTATCTGCTCTCCTCTGTCAGGCTTCATTCCTTACCTTTCCCACTATCTGCTCTCATCTGTCAGGCTTCATTGCTTCGCTTTCCCACTATCTGCTCCCCTCTGTCAGGCTTCATCCCTTCACTTTCCCACTATCTGCTCTCCTCTGTCAGGCTTCATCCCTTCACTTTCCCACTATCTGCTTTCATCTGTCAGGCTTCATCCCTTCACTTTCCCACTATCTGCTCTCCTCTGTCAGGCTTCATCCCTTCACTTTTCCACTTTCTGCTCTCATCTGTCAGGCTTCATTCCTTACCTTTCCTACTATCTCCTGTCAGGCTTCATTCCTTACCTTTCCCACTATCTGCTCTCCTCTGTCAGGCTTCATTCCTTACCTTTCCCACTATCTGCTCTCATCTGTCAGGCTTCATTGCTTCGCTTTCCCACTATCTGCTCCCCTCTGTCAGGCTTCATTCCTTCGCATTCCTACTATCTGCTCTCCAGAGCTGGATTTAGGCCAAGGCCACAGCCTAGGACACCACAGGAGCAAGGGCACCAAAGCAGCAGGCTAAACTGGTGCAGCATTTACAAGCTTACAAATGCTGCAATGCAGGGAGATCAGGCGAGCACCTGACCGCGGTACTCTGCTGCTAGCCGCCTGTGCAGCAGCCACCTTGTTCTCTGGGCATGTTTGCATTGTGGCCGGCAGCTATTGACTTGGGCAGCATTAGAGACGGAAAGGAAGAGGAAGCTTCTGCACTGGAGACAAGCAGAGAAATGAGAGACACTGATGGCTGCTGCGGTGTGAAGGAGAGCTGGCTACCTATACTGAAAGGTAGGGGTGGGAAAAGGAGGGATTAAGGGAGTCATCTGGCTACCTATACTGGAGGGAAAAAAGGGAGAGGTCATCTGGCTTCCTATACTGGGGGGGGGGGGGGGGGGGGGGGGGGGGGTCATTAGGCTACTTATACTATTATACTAGAGGGAAGGGCGAGGGGGTCATCTGGCTACCTATACTGAAGGGGGGGGGGGGGGAGAGCTGGTAACAGTGGCTTTAGGCGGTAAAGAGTACAAATCCAGCCCTGCTGCTCTCATTTGTCAGGCTTCATTCCTTCCCTTTCCCACTATTTGCTCTCCTCTGTCGGGCATAAAAAAACTGTAGGAGGCGCCCTAATGTACTCATAGTCTAAAAATAAAAATGTTAGTTCAATCTCACCTCCTTCAAGGAACAAACCACATGAGGTAGATATATTTATTGATGCACATAAGGCAACGCGTTTCACGGGTAAGGAGGCACTCATGACTGCTCAAACTTAGGCACTTTATACTGACATGAGGAAGCGGGCCAGTACCCGTGAAACGTGTTGTCTTATGTGCATCAATAAATTTATCTACCTCTTGTAGTTTGTTCCTTGAAGGAGGTAAGATCGAATTACTCCCATTTTTATTTTTAGGCTATACATACATTAAGGGCGCCTCCTACAGTTTTGTTTTTTATCTCAGTGTTAGCTTAACCCTTTGGGGTTTAGTATTGCAAAGTTTCATTTCTCAATAATCCAAGGAGAGCGACCGACCAGCACCTGCACCAGCAGACCTGGGTTACCGAACGGGAATGGTAACATTTTGCCGTACGCTCTGAAGCGTTTGCAGATGTGCAACCCACCCTTGTGAGTATAATCTCACTTTCATGAGCGCGCAAGAGAGCTTTCTCGCGCAGGTGCTGTACGGAGCGGCCTGTCTTTGGGAGCACGCAGGCTCCCAAAGACGTTCGAAGCTTCCTTCCGTGGCGGAAAGCAGTATTTGACCAATTTAGTTGAATACTGCTACCGGGGGAGCCAGCGGTGGAACGAGGGATCTGTGAGAGGAGCGGAAAGGATCTATAGGACCCAGAACCTTCTATCTCCTTAGGTGAGTATCTGGTTAATTTTTCTCGGTTCCCGTTCACTTTAATGTCTAAACTTTGTTCCACAGAAGAAGCAGAAGCCTCGAAAACAAGAACTCTTACAGACTTGGAAGTGGAGCAACGGCCGGACGAGGCGGAAGACCAGAGCGCATCACCCAATCCGGCACACGGCAAAAAGCTTTTGTGCCAACGGGAGCTGATCGTCCGGCGCTGTCTAGTGCTTCTCGCTGGCATCGTTGTACTAATGATCGGGATATTAATACGACTCAGCGTCTAAGGGCATTGCCAAAGGCATTGGGGCTGATTTACCAGCCTCTGTAATACGGTATCGGTCGAAAGTCTGATGATCACCAAATGGGGAAATCATAAGCGATCTGGAAAACCTAAACTGAAGTTTTTAAAACATTCAAATTGAAGTTCTCTACTGGGTCATACTGGAACAACGTGGGGGGAGCTGATGGGCAAGTATGTCGGCAGCTTCAGTCTCATGCAGGCACTTCTAGTGAGAACACTAATGCGCTTCATAGGTAGCTACAGGTACCGCTTAGCATTAGGTAGCCAGAGGTACCCTCAGTATTAAGTAGTTAGAGGAACCTCAGAATTAAAGGATACCCGAGGTGATATGATGAGATAGACATGTGTATGTACAGTGCCAGGCACACAAATAACTAGGCTGTGTTCCTTTTTCTTTTTTTTTTCTTTCTCTGCCTGAAAGAGTTAAATATGAGGTATGTAAGTGGCAGTTCCTGTCTGAGTCAGGACTGAGCCAGACTACAGTGTGACCCTCACTGATAAGAAATTACAACTATAAAACACTTTCCTAGCAGAAAATGGCTTCTGAGGCCTAGTGCACACCAGAGCGGTTCTGCTGCGGTTTGCGATCCGCTTGCGGGTGCGGATCCGCTAGGGTAATGTGTTTCAATGGGCTGGTGCACACCAGAGCGGGAGGCGTTTTGCAGAAACTCATACTCCCGGGCTGCTGCAGATTTTGGATTGTGGATGCGTTTCTGCCTCAATGTTAAGTATAGGAAAAAACGCAAACCGCTCTGAAAAACGGCACTTCAGAGCGGTTTGCCAGGCATTTTTAGTTACAGTAGCTGTTCAGTAACAGCTTTACTGTAACAATACATGAAATCTACTACACCAAAAACGCTTCACAAAACCACAAAATGCTAGCTGAAACGCTACAGAAAAAGAAGAAAAAGCGTTTCAAAATCTGCTAGCATTTTGCGGATCTGCTAGCTGGTTTAGGTGTGCACCAGGCCTGACAGCTGGAAAGAGATTATAAAGGGTCAATAGTTCATAGATTTTTAGCTCTGGCATACTTCAATGAATGTGTCATTGTGCAAAAACAATAAAACAATTAAAACGTAAAAAGTAGATTTAAACATGAAAAACTGAGAAATATCTTAAAAAGTCATTTTTTTAGGAGAAGGAAGATGGATACAATGGTTTGTTTTATTAGTTTATTTTCGCCTCGGTTGGTGTCCTTAAAGTGAACCTTAAGCCTGTTAAAAAAAATGAGATGAACTCACCTGGGGCTTCCCTCGGCCCCCTGCAGCCGATCGGTGCCCTCGCAGCTCCGGTCCGATGCCTCTGGACCCGCCGGCGAGCACTTCCGGTTTGGCCGTCACTGGCCGCAATAGCAGCATAGGGGGCGATATACAGGCTGGGAACGCGAACAATCACTCGCGTTCCCATGCCTGTCGGCCGGTGACGGCCAAACCGGAAGTGTTTGCCGGCGGGTCCAGAGGCATCGGACCGGAGCTGCGAGGGGACCGATCGGCTGCAGGGAGCTGAGGGAAGCCCCAGATGAGTTCATCTCATTTTTTTTAACAGGCTTGAAGGACTTACGAGGCGAAACGCCGAAAAAAAAGTTAATCACTTGCCTCATCTGTTAAGGCACGGAGGACGCCTACGTAGCGTGGATCGGAGGGGTTGGCCCTAGAGCTGCGCAGCCGCACTCGCGGCTATGCGGACTGCGCAGCCGCGGGCAAAGGATGCGGCCATCTTGGCAGAGGCGAGAGAGCCCGACCCGGGCCGTGGGGTCGGCAGCCGGCCCGGGGGGCAAATAAGCGGGGGGACCCGGCGAATCGGCACGGAGGGCGCGGACGGCGTCCTCCGTGCCTTAACAGATGAGGCAAGTGATTAACTTTTTTTCGGTGTTTCGCCTCGTAAGTCCTTTAAGGTTCACTTTAAGTAGCTAGAGGTGCCCCGACTGAAGGGAGATCTCGTCAGTGGAATGCCGAGAGCATGGTGAGTAACCTTTCATTTACACTACACTCGGGGCTCTGCATAGGGAGGCACTCGGGGAGGGGAGTGAGCTGCATTTCCATCAAGCGCCTGTAGGCACATGCCTATAGTGCCTTATGGTAAAATCTGGCCCTGAGTGGATCCCAGGTCTTGCTTAAAAGTGGACAGAAGTGTGCTCAGGTCCCAGGTAACTGGTGCTGTCCTAGATTTATTTTTGTTTACTCCCTTGCTGGGGATGCCGCATGCAACTGCACCGCCACTAATTCACCAATCTCTCACAAACTCTTTTATCTGATATGACCCAGATGGCAAACTCAAACCATTTAAAGGAAACCTGAGCTGAATCAATATAAAAGTTTTATAGATACCTGGGGCTTCCTCCAGCCCCCTCCGCACTGATCACGCCCACGCAGTCTTCCTCCGCCTCCTCCCAGTAGAAGCCGTTAGCTTGGCCAGTGGAGGCGCAGTGCGCACGTGAGTTCTCTGTGCAGTACTACTGCTGTCGGGCGTTTTGTCAATGTTTGTATAACTTGTTTAAAAATAAATATAAAATCAAAAATGTAAATGTAATGCTCCTGGGAAAATAGGAGGAGCTAAAATACAAACATACGCCTAACTGTGTGAGCTTGTTTTCCGAGGTTTTACAGTACTGGTTTAAACATGCAAATAAATGTGGACCAATTTATAAAAATATCAATTTAATATCGAATAAATATTACAATATCAAAACAATATAATATTGCACTTTTGATATAAAACAAAACTCATAAGGTCATTCCTATAATAAGCAATGAGCTGGATAATAATTTCAGTAAAATATCAAAATGTTATTATACTTATTCACCAATACAAAAGGCTTAAACCAATTAGCAGTCAACTCAAATACAGTGCAGAGATATGACTCATCAAATGTGGCCGTCGGCCCTGTTACTCAATTTACCACAGGGTCTCTGGAGACAAAATGGATGAATTGAACGACAACAAAATGGCTGTTATCAAAATCAAAATGGCTGCTATCAAAAACAAAATGGTGGCTATCAAAAACAAAATGGTGGCTATCAAAAACAAAATGGTGGCTATCAAAAATCAAAATTGCGCAGTCCAAAATCAAAAATGCGCTATCCAAAATAAACTGGCTGATGTCAGCTATACCATTCAATATAACAAATTTAGGATGACTCAGTGGATCTGACGACTGGGCGTTGCCCCACAATCGCTATGCAATCAACTATAAATGACAGGAATTTTCCCTCTGTCTACACTTTAACCTCCGCTGGCCTGTGTTACTACACAGAGCAGGCGGGTAAAATACATATAATTTTGGAATAAAATATCTATTGAGTCGTCCTAAACTTGGTTAGGTGTGGCCTGCACATGCTGCGGCAAAGTATCAAAATATCTAGAGGAGGTAGCTTGAAAGGTCTAGTTTTTTTATCCAAGACTGAGTTAAACAGCCAGTTATCAATGAACATATGGTAGAACTTAGGTGAGTTGTTTCCAACTTGCAACTTTGGAAAAGCTCACCCCTTTTTAAAATATAACCAATGAAATTCAATCAATACATCATATGTTCAGATATTCTGCGCTGTAATAAGCCGTCTAACTAACAAGAAAATCGGAACTGGGTTCAAGTATAGTCACCAAGATGGCCTCTGGGCGTGTTCCTCTTAGGCGTGGTTGCGTTCAGATGGCAGGGATCCCTTATGTCCTGGTCTGCTCAGATCTCTTGATGGTCTGATCCTCCCCTCATTGAATGACCCCTCTCATCTTATTCCCCTCACTACCTATGGTCCTGCCCAGGAGATTAAATCTTCTAGCCTATCACTGGGCAGTGGGAGTGACCAATGGGAGCTTTCTGTGACTAATCTTTAACCCAAGTGTAATACTGGCTTTCACCCTTTGTAGGTGCTGTTGGCTAACTAATCACAGACTTACTGGGATATTTGGCAAACTAAAAACAAAAATCATGTTTTATTATAACCCAACAGTGAATAAATCAATGTTATAATTCCTCTATGGATAGCTGACCTTGCTGGAATCACTGGTTATTATTTATTATACAGTGACCTTTTCTACCATATTTAAGATAGATTGGATTTGATCCAAAAATCATTGGCATGCTTAAAACCACCATGGATCTCTCATTATAACACATTGTGCTTGTTAGCAGGGTTTTATATCTCTAACATTATTGTTTAACATACAACACTGGTAAACATATAGCATCTCTATATCATCCTGGATATATTCATTCAAATAATCTTTATATTAATACATATACAATGCCATAACCTTTTTTTTTATATTCATTCTTAATTGTTATGCAATGATGCATACATGTGCTGTCTGTTTTCTTAACCTAGATGGGGAATTATAATATAACTTTATGCTCTTTAATATGAACTATTGCTGACAGCACAGTCAATATATTTCCCAAGCTTTGTTTTTGTGTCTGAACTTTGGAAACACATACATTTGTGAAAGGAAAACAACCCCCATCCAAGGCTTCTATGCATTAAATACAGCCAGGTCTGAGCCATTGTTTACAAAAACTGGTTCATTTACCGACAAAAGCTAGTTAAGGTCTGGTCTGTCTCTTTCATTGTCCTAAGACTCTTCTTGTTTGGCAATTGTTTGGTCAAACAAGGTACTTGTCTGCTTCCATTGTTCAAGTAAGGTGAATGAGATTACCTATTGCAAATAGCACTCAGCTGACTGCCTGTTATTCCCAACTAATCTTTCTAGAGGGACACATACTGTGCAATTCAGTATTACTTGGCAATATTATATCGCCATATGAAAATATGCTCTGCCTTTCTCAATGATCAATGTATATATTAACCTGCAATCACCATACATTAAAAAGTCTTTGTCTCCTGTACCTTAGGGGAAGGAAATTAATTAGGTTTTATTTGTATTTGATCATACATAGTTCAGTTTATCGGAAAAACGTTATTTCGCCATATGGAAATCTCGACACATCCCCCTTTTCTTTTGGAATGTTCCAGGGTGTGACCATTTCAAAAGAACAACAAGGATTATTAAACGTTTTACGTTTTCTTCATTCCTGTGGGAACGCGTTGCGAACGAAGCTTTATGTTTTGTATTTGTAATCCAAGTATGAAAGGGAAATGGACTTTAAACATTGTCTTCATCACATTGAAGTTCATGTTTCACGCTTCAAGAAAAATAAACTTGGCAAATGATACTCCGGCTGTAAACAAACAAGTTTCCTCTTGTTGCAAAGGTAGCAAACAGCAACTGTAACAGCGATGAACTGCTTTGGCCTTTGGTTCAAATAAAAGGATTTTCCGGATCTGCTTCAAGATTTGAATAACTCACTCCTGTGAGTATCTGGTGTGGAACAGGTATCAGACTTTGCATCTCCATCAAATGGACCTCGGATACATCCGCTCGTCATTCAACGACACATTGCGGGTTTAGGCTCATCTGGACCCTCTAGGATAGGAACATCTATCTGGTCATGATGAACTCCGCTGTATTCGGTAACCTCAGGAATGCTAGACCTGGCACCACACTTGGCTCGGCACTCTTCCCCAAGATTAGGACTGCGTAAAGGATGGCAATCATCAGGTGGGGCATCTTTGCGCCGGTATGAATCTTTGTGTCTAGTGGAGATTCTAGTAGAGATTAACACATCATTAGGTATACCTGTCAGGAGAAAAATAATTTGTTAGGACACATTTCAAGATTGCTCAATTCTCCGCAATTGTGAACTAGGGTGACATATACGCAGTTGATTAATATGTACCCATTTTTCAATGAAGTCATCCCCCTTAGGGATTTTAACCTTATAAACCACAGGAGACAGTTTATCGGTGATTGGATATGGACCTTTCCATGAAGGGAGGAATTTCTTTTCCTTTACCTGGTCTCTGGCGAAATTATACAGATACACTCTATCGTCAATCTGATACTCCTTTTGCGTAGTTTTGAGGTCATAGTACGTTTTCGTACTGACTGCGGCTTTTTCGATGTTTCTTTGAGCAAATGCAAAGGCATGCTGGAGGTGCTTCCGTAAGTTCTCCACATATTGATGTGCAGTAGTTGCATTCATCAAGTTGTGATCTGAGGTTTTGTAAAGCAAATGCTGGGGTAACACCATCTTTCTACCAGTGAGCATCTCAAATGGGGAAAGTTTGGTTGCTGCGCTTGGAGTAGCTCTAATAGCCATAAGAACTAGTGGCAGCTTGACATCCCAGTCTTTACCTGATTCGCTAACAAATTTTTTCAGGATATTTACAATGGATTGATTGTAACGCTCCACTCCACCACTAGAGGCTGGTCGGTAAGCTATGTGTAGCTTCCGTTTTACCCCTAGGATTTCCCACATTTTGGTCATTACTTCACTGGTGAAGTGACTTCCGCGATCGGATTCGATGCGCTGTGGAAGACCAAATCGGGAAAATATGTGGTTAATGAGCAGTGATGCGCACACACTGGAACTGCATGTTTTACTTGGTAGACATTCTACCCATTTAGTGAACAGGCATGTTACGGTTAACATGTATCGATTTCCCTTTGAGGACGTTGTTACTGGTCCAATGAAATCGATCTGGATGTCTGACCATGGCATGGATATTCCTCTTTTCATCAGCGGTGCCCTGTGAGTGGGACCTTGTGGCTGGAATTGAGGACATATCAAACACCCTTGACAATATGTCCTGACATCCTGTAACATGTGTGGCCAGTAAGCGTAGTCTCTTAATAACTCATACGTTATTTTCTCTCCTCGATGACCAGCTGTCGGGGCATCATGAGCATGTTGCAACATCAAACCCCGATATGCTGCGGGTACTACCCATTGCGTAATACCATTTTTCGAGGTTCGTATCAGCAATCCATCCTGTAATGAAAATTGTGACACACCTTTCATCAGAATGCGTAATTCTTCGTTGTCACTGCAGTCTTCCACGGTGATGGGATAATCATGTGGACTTCCAATATGTTTATAAAACAAACCAATAATGGGATCCCCTTTTGGCTCGCAATGAGATCCTCATTAGGAGAATCTTGACTCCACATTGCTACACTGGGTTGAGACTCCTTTTGGGCCTGCCCCCTAGTGGTGACATTTACTTCGATAGTTCCCATGAGGTCATTGATATCGAAGATTTCACCATCAATGGCTGCTTTCTTAGCGAGGGAATCTGCTAGATCGTTCCCATCTTTATCAGCGCCAGGGTGTTTCGAATGACCCCTTACCTTTTTCCAATAAATGGTAAGGTCGTGGGTATTAACCAGTTCATCTATTTTACAGAACAATTTACCATGTTTGACTGGCTTTTTGTTACTCCTTGTCATACTAGTTCTTTTCCAACTGGGAAAATATTCTACAAAACTGTTTCGAACATATTCAGAATCTGTTATCAAAACAAACTCCTTAAGATCATGTTCGATAGCTATTTGTATAGCTTTATACACGGCAGCAAGTTCTGCGACCTGGCTACTTTTGGGACCAATTTTGTATCCCGCAGATATCTCTGGAAATATGTTATTCCATACGATACCGATACCTGCAACCAGCATCTTTTCATCTCCTTCTGTGTGAAAAGAACAGCCGTCAACATATGCACATGGTAGTGATTTGCAGTACTCCTCTTCATAGGATTTATATGGGGATAAAGATTGCTCTTCCAGAAAATCGTTTTCTGGTGACTCATCTTTATGTTCCACATGAGTACAATCATGGAGTTCAGCTAATCCCTGAGCAACTGGGTTTTTAGTATCCTGTTTATATTTGATTTCCAATGGCCATCCCATTAGGGACATTGTCCATGCCGTTATCCTACTGTTTGACAGGTTACCTTCTTTTATTTGGTTACTTTGCAAATATTGTAGTGATTGGTGTGCAGTTTCTACAATGATCTTTTCCCCTTGAATAAAACTTCTGAAATATTGCAAAGCCCACACAGTTGCTAATAATGCCTTCTCACAATTATTAAATTTGATTTCAACTGGTGATAGTGATTTACTGGCATAAGCAATTATTTTATTCAGTCTTTCTTGCTTTTGGAAAAGAACTGCACTTACACTCTTGTCGGTAAAACCTGTTTCAACATAGAAGGGTTTACCACCTTCTGGATAAGCAAGGCATGGGGCCTGTATGAGTTTTGTTTTAAGCTCAGATACAGCTTGTTCATGGCACTCATTCCATTCCCATTGTATTCCTTTCTTTAGCAGCTGCAATAGCGGCTTTGTAATCTCAGCATAGTTATCTATGAACTTGCGAGAATAATTCATCATCCCCAGGAATGATCTCAGTTCCTTGAGATTTGTGGGGAACTTCGTATTTTTGATTGCTTCCACTTTCTTTTTCTGTGGATTAATTCCTTCTGCAGTAATTTCATGTCCTAGGAAATTTACTTTAGATCGGCACCATTGAGCTTTCTGTAGGGAAAGTTTAACACCTGCTTCTCTTAGTTGATTCAATACATATCTCAACTCTGAAATATGTTCCTCAAAGATTGTACTTTTGATAAGGATATCATCGACATAAGTTAGGGTACCTCGTTCAGCTGCATCAGGCATTGCTTTGTGCATGAACACAGCAAATTCGTGGCCTGCGTTGATGTATCCGAAAGGCGTACGGGTCCACGCAAATTGTCTATTACCGAATGTGAAGGCTAGTTTGTATTGATCCCTTTCATCCACTTTAATTGTCCAATATCCTTGTGCGCAGTCAAGGGCTGTGAATATTTTAGACCCTTGGATTTGCGCCAAGCATTGGTCAATGTATGGTACAGGCCAACCCGACATGTAGACACGTTTGTTTAACTGTCTCAAGTCTGAGCATAGACGGAACTGACCATTCGGTTTGAGAACTCCGAGTACTGGATGATTGAAGGAACTGTGTACTGGGCGGATAATACCTTTCTTTTCCAGGTTCTTAACAATTTCCGATAATGACTCGTAGGCTGCTAGCGGAAGTCGATATTGTTTGATAAACACAGGGGGTGCATCTGGATCAGTCAGGATTCTCGTAACATGCAGGTTAGTCTCCCCACAGTCATAAGAGTTCTTGGCAAACATCTCCTGGAAATCCCAGAATAGTTGCCTTAGCTGCTGTCGTTCTGATTCATTAGAACATCCATCAGCTATAGAGAGTTGTTCTTCTACCCGTTCCTGAAATTCTGGGAAAATCTCAGGTTGACCTACCTCATAAGCTTCTTCAAGCCTATTAGTTAAGTCATTTGGGGTGTAACATGCTTGATCCTTACCCTGCTGGAGTGTTTGATACTCACTTTCATTGATCTCATGATTGAAAATCAATGATGTTTCCTCGACATGACATGTACCTTCCTCAGGACTGAAAGGATAAACAGAGTGTATGCTGAACAACCCTTCAGGTGTTGAGAAATATTGTTGGTCCACTATTTGTTCTTCTGTCAAATATTCATCAGGTATTAATCCAATGACTTCATTTTGGAATCCAAAAGTATAATATTCTGAGTCAATGGCTAAGCCAATCATTGTATCCTCCTGTAACGTGATACTATGAGGGCTCATGTTTTGCATGACCATGTATAATGGTTCCTGATGAATATTTATTAGGGGAATTGGTTTTACCTTCAACCCCAATTGTTGCATCCGATTGGATAAACAAATCAATGCATCTGCATTTCTCATCTTTTGCCCCTTCTTTACTTGAATGGGTAAAAGAAATGATTTGCAACCTTCAGGGATTTTTACTTTTTCAGCGACAGTGATATCCACTGCATATGGTATTCGCTGTCCCCATCTCAGGGCTTGTTCTCTATCCTGGAATTCCTCTGGGTTTCCGGATAATTTGGACCACAGAACATTATTGATCAGATCAACCTGTATGGCAAATCGATGAATAATGTCGTTTCCTAAGTACATTTGGTACTGTGGTTCCTTTAACACACTGAAGACATGTTTTGCAGATTTGTTTCCTAAGGACACAGATAAAATGCATTTTGCAATCACATTATGACTCTGGTTATCGTTATCCAGATCGTGGATCCATTCCTGTGTGGAAATAAATTTGATGACCTGAGGGTCTGTAACCTGCTTCAGCAGTCCTAGGCCTATGTAGCTGGCCTCAGATTTGAGGTCCAACTTGGCATATTTTACCCGAGCAATATCATCTACCTGCACGGGAACCAGCACAGTATCATTGATTTTCTCGATTTCAACCAATGCCTGTGTATGCTTGGTTATGCCTGCCACTTCCTGGTTTCCCCCTTTAAAGGAAATAGTTAACACATCCTCTTCAAGGACTATCTTTTCAATCTTATCCTTTCGGATATTTATAATGTGAAAAGCAGTGTTAGCATTTTCCTCGGGTTTACCGTTTTTCAGGATCGTGACTTCTGGTATCTGACTGTTCCGGAAATGGATTTCAACAGAGTTAGGCCTTTCCTCAATCATATGGCAGCTACGTTGCGACTGTGCATTGCTGGAGCGCTCAAAATCAATTGGAGTATTGACTTGAGCCCATATTGCTTCATTAATGAAGTCAATTATGGAATTTAGTCGTTTGAGCAAATCGATTCCAATGATCAATCTATCATATGGAAGATCAACAATCAAAGTTGGATGTTTAATGATCTTTTTACCGATCTTATATGTCAGCCAGGATGTGCCTTTTACTTGTAAACTATTACCACCAACGCTTATCAGCGCACCGTCAAAGGCTTTTAATCTTGGCTTCCTTTGTGATGAATCCAAGATCTGCTGGTAATAGTTAAAAGACAGAATAGTAACCTGGGAACCGGTATCCAGTAAACCTGGGATCGGTCCGATACATCCATCTTGTAGATGGGTATCGATAAAATACCGGCCATCTACCTGTTCAAGATTGCAAAGAAAATTGGAATGTTTTTCCATTTGTTGCTTCAGAGAATGATCTCTCTGCAGCGTCAGGGTATTAGGAACTTGTTCCTCCTGATTCCGCCTGCAAGGCATTTGGGTTCCCATGGATTCTACCACTGGGACAATCTGAACAGAGGGTACTTCATGCTCTGGCTCAAATGACACAATATCACATATTTGTGTTGAAATATCGAGAACATTAGACTTCCCTTCCTCGACCTGGGATAGGTCGGTACATTGCAAGTCATTTTCATTAACGGTATTTAGTACTGCCATATCCGTTTCCGTATAGTGATTTGTCTCGGTTTCCTTTAATTGGCAGAGCTGGGCCCTGCCTCCCCAGCTAAAAAATCCTCATGCTGTCTTCCTGCAGATCCCTGAGCCAACTTACCCATCATGTCACTCAATTTGTTCACTTGATCAACAAGCTGATCAAACCTATTAGGTCGGCGAGGGTTCTGGTTCCTGGGATCATATCTGTTCCCTGCGGGTGATCCACTCCTAGGTGAGTTAGGTGGTGATCTACCCCTAGGTGAATTAGGTGGGTGCTGTCTCCTTTCCCACTGCTGCCTGGGTCGGTTATCCCATTGTCTATATCTTTGGGGACGTCTGTACCCCTGGGGTTCTCTATATCCCTGGTAACCTCTATACCTTTGACTACCCTGGTTTCCTTGGTAACCCTGGTATCCTTGATACCTGCGATTGAACCGAGGACGGTAGACCTGGTTCTCAGAACCTGAGCTATCCCTATCTGACCCTTTAGGATTTTGTGGTCTGTTTTGATTAGGGTTTTGTTGCTGTCTTTGGCCCTGCTGGATAGGTACTTTTGCAGGAGGTATTTTCTTCTGCTGGGATTCAAGGTTTAGGTCCGCTTTCACTTTGGTTTCTTCTACTCTGCGCTCTGGGTACTTTTTGTTGTTTCTCCCACTTACATTGGAACTCCCACTGATGTTGAACAGCAGTGTCGCTGAGGTAACCATTTTCTCTAGGGAGTTTCCGAAGTCTAACTCATTGGCCATGCTTAACTTTATTTGGGTAGGCAATGCATCGTAATATGCCTGTTTAAAATCAAGAGACTCCCAGTTAGGATTCCGATATGCTAAACTGTAAGAGTTTTTTAGCACGGAAAGGAATTCTCGGGGGCTCTGATCGGGTCGACAAGTAAGTCGATACACATCTCGTTTAGCTTCTGAATTAGTGCGATACGGCCCAAACTCAAGCTTCACTTCGTGTGAAACTGCTTGCCATCTAATGATACCCCGCTCCTTAAATGAAGTGAAATAGTGGCGGTATCTGTCATCAAAAACCCATGGGAGAAATCTGATCCTGTCTGCTTCAGACAGATTTAAAGAATCCATAGTGGATTCATATAACTCCAAGTGGGATGCGATTTGTGCTGAACCCTTTTTAGTGAATTTTGGCACAGCGGTGTTTAAGAATTTTATGATGCTGGCTGAGCTCTGCTTTTCCTGGGAGTACTGATTATTTCCCCTGCTTGAAACCCCTTTATACGTACCTTTCCCCCTTCTTGGGATAGGGCTGGATTTCCGCTTTCTTTCATCAGCCTCAAATTCATCTGAATCGATATCAGCAAGGGAGTCGTGACCTTTATGGGAATCATCATACCTAGGGGCCCTCATTTGCATATCTCTCTCTGGAGAGGAATCCAAATGTTGATCTTTAGGGACCCTTGTACTGTCATCGATTATGGTATTCATAGTCTTACATACCGTCTCCATACGATCCAACATGCCTTGCCATTTTAGGTCATATGGAGTGAGTACTGGCGGGCAAGGGCTGGATGATCTATCGAGTCTACCTGCCTGTTGGATTTTGAAGTACTGCTGTTGTAGTTCTTCAAAATCCTGTTTAAGTCTGCGATGCGCTTCACGATTCCGTTCGGCGTCTCTTTCCAGACTTTTGATCGCTACCTCCCTGTCTGAAATATTAATCATTAATTGGTCTCTATCAGCCCTTATAATTTGAAGATCTGATTCCACATCCCGTAACTGGGAGTTCAATGATTGGACGTTTCCCTCTGTTCCTTGCAATTGGGATCTCAACTGTACAATCTCTTTTTTCCTAGATTGTGCAAGAATATCTACCTCTAATAACCCATATAACACAGAGGGTAGGGCGCCTAACAACCTCTTCTTCAGTTCGGAATCCGAGGTTATTGTGATCATACATGAAAGATAGTGATCCACCATACCTTTAGATTGAAATATACAATCAGCTTCCTGTTTTACACTTTTCCTCATTCTGCTTATCCATTCATCTACTTCCTCATTATATTTTAGTTGTATAAATATAAATTCCACAATTTTTCGGAACGTCTGTTCCAAATGCAGTTCTGAATCACTACCTGTAGCACTCATGATTCAATAGCCAATGCAATAAAACCAGCTCAATAAAACGTTTTTACACTGTTTAAACCAGTAATGGAAAGTAAACGGATCTCGCTGGGGCCTCCAATTTTATGTCGGGCGTTTTGTCAATGTTTGTATAACTTGTTTAAAAATAAATATAAAATCAAAAATGTAAATGTAATGCTCCTGGGAAAATAGGAGGAGCTAAAATACAAACATACGCCTAACTGTGTGAGCTTGTTTTCCGAGGTTTTACAGTACTGGTTTAAACATGCAAATAAATGTGGACCAATTTATAAAAATATCAATTTAATATCGAATAAATATTACAATATCAAAACAATATAATATTGCACTTTTGATATAAAACTCATAAGGTCATTCCTATAATAAGCAATGAGCTGGATAATAATTTCAGTAAAATATCAAAATGTTATTATACTTATTCACCAATACAAAAGGCTTAAACCAATTAGCAGTCAACTTAAATACAGTGCAGAGATATGACTCATCAAATGTGGCCGTCGGCCCTGTTACTCAATTTACCACAGGGTCTCTGGAGACAAAATGGATGAATTGAACGACAACAAAATGGCTGTTATCAAAATCAAAATGGTGGCTATCAAAAACAAAATGGTGGCTATCAAAAACAAAATGGTGGCTATCAAAAACAAAATGGTGGCTATCAAAAATCAAAATTGCGCAGTCCAAAATCAAAAATGCGCTATCCAAAATAAACTGGCTGATGTCAGCTATACCATTCAATATAACAAATTTAGGATGACTCAGTGGATCTGACGACTGGGCGTTGCCCCACAATCGCTATGCAATCAACTATAAATGACAGGAATTTTCCCTCTGTCTACACTTTAACCTCCGCTGGCCTGTGTTACTACACAGAGCAGGCGGGTAAAATACATATAATTTTGGAATAAAATATCTATTGAGTCGTCCTAAACTTGGTTAGGTGTGGCCTGCACATGCTGCGGCAAAGTATCAAAATATCTAGAGGAGGTAGCTTGAAAGGTCTAGTTTTTTTATCCAAGACTGAGTTAAACAGCCAGTTATCAATGAACATATGGTAGAACTTAGGTGAGTTGTTTCCAACTTGCAACTTTGGAAAAGCTCACCCCTTTTTAAAATATAACCAATGAAATTCAATCAATACATCATATGTTCAGATATTCTGCGCTGTAATAAGCCGTCTAACTAACAAGAAAATCGGAACTGGGTTCAAGTATAGTCACCAAGATGGCCTCTGGGCGTGTTCCTCTTAGGCGTGGTTGCGTTCAGATGGCAGGGATCCCTTATGTCCTGGTCTGCTCAGATCTCTTGATGGTCTGATCCTCCCCTCATTGAATGACCCCTCTCATCTTATTCCCCTCACTACCTATGGTCCTGCCCAGGAGATTAAATCTTCTAGCCTATCACTGGGCAGTGGGAGTGACCAATGGGAGCTTTCTGTGACTAATCTTTAACCCAAGTGTAATACTGGCTTTCACCCTTTGTAGGTGCTGTTGGCTAACTAATCACAGACTTACTGGGATATTTGGCAAACTAAAAACAAAAATCATGTTTTATTATAACCCAACAGTGAATAAATCAATGTTATAATTCCTCTATGGATAGCTGACCTTGCTGGAATCACTGGTTATTATTTATTATACAGTGACCTTTTCTACCATATTTAAGATAGATTGGATTTGATCCAAAAATCATTGGCATGCTTAAAACCACCATGGATCTCTCATTATAACACATTGTGCTTGTTAGCAGGGTTTTATATCTCTAACATTATTGTTTAACATACAACACTGGTAAACATATAGCATCTCTATATCATCCTGGATATATTCATTCAAATAATCTTTATATTAATACATATACAATGCCATAACCTTTTTTTTTATATTCATTCTTAATTGTTATGCAATGATGCATACATGTGCTGTCTGTTTTCTTAACCTAGATGGGGAATTATAATATAACTTTATGCTCTTTAATATGAACTATTGCTGACAGCACAGTCAATATATTTCCCAAGCTTTGTTTTTGTGTCTGAACTTTGGAAACACATACATTTGTGAAAGGAAAACAACCCCCATCCAAGGCTTCTATGCATTAAATACAGCCAGGTCTGAGCCATTGTTTACAAAAACTGGTTCATTTACCGACAAAAGCTAGTTAAGGTCTGGTCTGTCTCTTTCATTGTCCTAAGACTCTTCTTGTTTGGCAATTGTTTGGTCAAACAAGGTACTTGTCTGCTTCCATTGTTCAAGTAAGGTGAATGAGATTACCTATTGCAAATAGCACTCAGCTGACTGCCTGTTATTCCCAACTAATCTTTCTAGAGGGACACATACTGTGCAATTCAGTATTACTTGGCAATATTATATCGCCATATGAAAATATGCTCTGCCTTTCTCAATGATCAATGTATATATTAACCTGCAATCACCATACATTAAAAAGTCTTTGTCTCCTGTACCTTAGGGGAAGGAAATTAATTAGGTTTTATTTGTATTTGATCATACATAGTTCAGTTTATCGGAAAAACGTTATTTCGCCATATGGAAATCTCGACACTGCGCAGACTGCAGAATGCTCCCAGCCATGGGCACCAGATGGTGGGGGCTGCGCAGCCACACTGCCCATGTGCCAATTGGCCCCGACTGGCCAAACTTACAGGTCCGGGAGGAGGAGGCGGATGGAAGATGGCGTGTAGGCGACCTGTGAGTAGGGATGATCAGCGAGATGGAAATAATTCCTTCTTGCATGTAAATGTTATGCAGCTTGAACTTGGACCAATAAAAACTGCCAGGAAGTTATTCTGATTGGTGCATATAATTTACATGAAATTTGAATGCAAGGAGAAATTATTTGATCAGCCCTACCTGAGAACTCACCCTCTACCCCTATTGATCTATTTGCTTGTAAGTAATATACTCAGCCTGGCTCTCACAGGTGCTCCTCTGGTTTTCATTTGGTTTGCTGGATCAGCTACAGCTACATGAAGATGTTCCACAAACACCGGAGACAAGACTTTTTTTTTTTTTTACCATCAGTGTTATTTTTCTTTGTGAATACAAACCTGATTGTTTCTGTGTTGGCAGTTCTTTTGCACATTTTGAGAAATGATATCCTCTGTAGCAACAATACAGTCATTACATTTGTTCCGTTACATTTGTTTTTTTTAAACCAAAGTTTTTATTTGTATCCGTACAGAAGGTTCTTCACTGACTGGAGGCAAATCACTTTTTAAAAAATTTGGTCAGGAACTTCAGCAGTTGTCATTTTCTGCTCCACAGACTTTCATGGCTGCAAGCTATTCAGGCCCCTTTGTAGCCTGACCAGCTTAAAGAGAATCTGTACTGTTAAAATCGCACAAAAGTAAACATACCAGTGCGTTAGGGGACATCTCCTATTACCCTCTGTCACAATTTCGCCGCTCCTCGCTGCATTAAAAGTGGTTAAAAACAGTTTTAAAAAGTTTGTTTATAAACAAACAAAATGGCCACCAAAACAGGAAGTAGGTTGATGTACAGTATGTCCACACATAGAAAATACATCCATACACAAGCAGGCTGTATACACCCTTCCTTTTGAATCTCAAGAGATCATTTGTGTGTTTCTTTCCCCCTGCAGCTATCTTCCACTGAAGTGTCAGGCTGTTTCTTACTGCAGAGTGCAGACAGCTCTGCCCATATGTAATTCATCAGTATGTGAAAGCCCAGCCAGCTCAGAGGAGGATTTATCCAGCTTGTAAAAGATAAGAGAGAAGAGAGAAGCTGCTCTAATCCTAAATAATACACAGGCAGTGTGCAGAGAGGGCCTGGAAGGGGGAGATGCATTACAGAACCACAACACTGAAGAACTTGGCAGCCTTCCAGACAAAGGCTGACAAGTCTGACAAGAGAGAGATAAGTTGATTTATTACAGAGATGGTGATAGTAGAATGTGCTGCAGTAAGCCAGAACACATTAGAATAGCTTTTGGAACTTGTAGGATGATAAAAAACAGGATGCAATTTTTGTTACGGAGTCTCTTTAAAGGGAACCCAAGGTGAGAATAATATGGAGGCTGCCATATTTATTTCCTTTTAAGCAATACCAGTTGCCTGGCTGCCGTGTTGGTCCTCTGCCTCGAATACATTCAACCATAGAGCCTGAACAAGCATGCAGCAGGTCGGGGGTTTCTGACAATATTGTCAGATCTGACAAGATTAGCTGCATGCTTGTTTCTAGTGTAATTTAGTTCACTACTGCAGCCAAATAGATCAGCAGGGCCGCCAGGCAACTGGTAATAAATATGGCAGCCTCCAATTACTCACCTCGGGTTCCCTTTAAGCTAAGTACAAACATTCAAGAATTGACGCCTTTCAGGGATCGAGTAACCATCCCTCAAGCGGCAATTTGTGGTACGATGCTGTACAGACACATTCATAGCCTTGAGGCTAGCGATGTGTTTTGTTGCTATGGAGGGGGCGGAGGAAATAAATAGGGCAGCCACCACATCCCTCTTTCTTCAAATGTCCATTCTATGGACAACTGAAGTGAGTGGAATACGGAGGCTGCCATATCTATTTTCTTTTAAGCAATACTAGTTGCCTGGTTATCCTACTGATCCTCTGCCTCTAATACTTTAATCCATAGACCCGGAACAAGCATGCAGCAGATCAGGTGTTTCTGACATTGTCAGATCTGGCAATATTAGCTGCATGCTTATTTCTGGTGCGATTCAGACACTACCCCAGCCAAATAGATCAGCAGGACAGCCAAGCAACTGGTATGGTTTAAAAGGAAATACATATGGCAGCCTCAACATCTCTCTCACTTCAGTTGTCCTATAAGAAGGGGTATGGGCTATAAAAAATTGAGAAGCAACAGAACTGTGTTAAATTATGAAAAATGTTGATTGAAATACTGAGTAAAAAATAAAAGCAATGTTTTTGTACTGTGTGTGGCCACCATTATTGATATGATTGGGTGTAGAGTTTATATTAGCACAGGTGACTCCCTCTACAAGTGATCAGTGTGGCGAGTCGGTGATGATTCTGGCATAGAAAGAGAACTACGAGGTCATTCCGGATTGAATGAACAGCAAACATGGGAATAAATCAACAGCCGAGCCCATCAAAGCCAACACAGATGTGCTGATCAGAACCTTTCTGTGATCTGTGAAAAATATTTCCAATGAAAGCAGTACTTTGGGAGTCTGCTTTACAGGGGGAAAAGGAGAAGGGGGGAGGGGGGTTAGAAAGGACTTTGTCCAGCAGGAAGAAAAGTCACAGCAGTTTAAATTTTAAGGGCTTGTTCACACCTAGAGCATTTTGCTTTTTTTTTTTTTTAAGAGCCGGAATGTACACCCTAGTTGGGGGCTCAGAGAGTGACCCCCCTCCAAATGTAAGTATAAATATTTAAATCGTGCTTTTCTCCTGGCAGACTCAAAGCGCCAGAGCTGCAGCCACTAGGACGCTCTCTATAGGCAGTAGCAGTGTTAGGGAGACTTGTCCAAGGTCTCCTGCTGAATAGGTGCTGGCTTACTGAACAGGCAGAGCCGAGATTCGAACCCTGGTCTCCTGTGTCAGAGGCAGAGCCCTTAACCATTACACTTCCCAGCCACCGCAAGCCAGAGTGTATACCCTCTAGTTTAGGTGGGGAGAGAGTGACCCCCAAGTGTAAGTAGCCAGAGTGTACCCCTTAGTTTAGGCAGCCAGGGAGTGACCCCCAAGTGTAGGTAGCCAGAGAGAGTGACCACCGTACAGGCAGCCAGAGAGTGCCCCCCTCCAATATTGATAGCCAGAAGTTTTACTTACCTGGAGCTTCATCCAGCCCCTAGAAATCACTGTGTCCCTCACTGCAGTTCCACCATCATCCAGTCTTCTGCTGACCCCTCAGTAGCGGCCGGTGACCCAGCCAGGTTGGCGTCTTCTGCGGGAGCGCACAGGCTACAGGAATGTTCCGTGCAGGTTCAGTGCTACTGCGCCTGAGCAGAATGCTCCTGGATATGGGAGTGTGATGACAAGCAGCGTCTGTGCATGTGCATAAGCTGCAGACCCAGTGGCTATGTAGGAGAAAGCAGAAGGCTGGATGACAGTGGAACTGCGGCGAAGGACATTGACTTGACGGTGGCGACTTCTCTTCACTGATGGACATGTAAATGTCATATTGGGGACTGTGATGTATAATGTAATGTTAACCGATGCCTCTGCTGTTCGCTGCTATCCATCTATGTCTATCTACGTCTACTTCCTGAGCTATATGCATTGTGCCAAAAAGAATACCGGGCATGATTCAGTCAAGCTTGGTGAAATAAATTATTCAGATTCTGATTATTCTGATCTTAACTGGTTCCGGACCGACGCAGTACAAATCTACGTCCAGCAGGTGGTGTTGCAGCTCTGACTGGACATAGATGAAACGTCGCAATGAATCGCACATCCCCACCGTTACCGCCGATCTGCACCCGACGCAATTCGCTTACTCTGCAGTCTATAAGGATCTGTGAGCCGGTCAGGAGCCCACTTTCATTAGCTTCTGACCATGTGATCACGGAGAGCCAATCACATTGGCTCACATTGATAAACAGTGGCAGGAACCAGCTGTCAACACTCTGTCGTCATAAAGAGGAGTCTGCGGTGATGGGACAGCAGCGGGTATTGCAGCAATTCGTAGAGAGGCGGCGTTTTACCGTACCAGCAGTCTCTGGTCCTTAAGGAGGGCAGAGACTGCTGGTACGGATGTGGTTAAAGACAAATTAAGTGCACAGTTCTGAATCACTTGTTTACTTATTGGGTGAACATCTAAGAGTCTATGGGGAAGGAGGGAGGACCAGAAATGGGGAACAAGAGAGACCAGGAAGGCAGTGAGCAGCACAACGATGGTAAGTAGTGGGTACTGTTACCCACCATCTTTTTTTTTTAAGCATATTTCACGTGCCTTCAGGTTTTAGGAGCTTGAAAGGAACTTAAAGTGAGAGCAAGAAGAAGGCTGACATATTGATCCTCTGCCTCTAATACTTTAAACCACAGACCCTGAAAAAGCATTCAGATCAGGTGCTCAGACCAGAGCCGGATTTACAGCCCAGGAGCCTGTAGGCAGAGGCGTTGTGGCACCCTAAGCTCTGCCCCTAAACTGAGGCCACACCCCCATAGTAAGTTGACATCTCTACTCCCCTGACTAGGTAGCCTTATTTCTCCCCGTATTTGGCAACGCTAGGTAGTAGATGTGGTAATGCAATTATGTGAGCAAACCTCTAAGAGCCAACATAGAGCTGTACATATTGTTAATATCCTGTGTTCATAAATCTTATAAATGAGGCAGCCAGCTGACACCGCAAATCTCTAAATCAGCCTTTCTCAACCTTTTTACCCTGGAGGAACCCTGCAAATAGCTTTTGGATCTCAAGGAACCCCTGCAAACAATTTTTTGATCTTGAGGAACCCCTGCATTTATTTTTCAGGAGGTGTGGTCTTTAACCACCCTGGCGTTCTATTAAATGTGCCAGGGTGGCAGCGCAGCACTTTTTTTCTTTTAATCATGTAGCTAGCCTAGAGCTAGCTACATGATTCCCCCCTCCCTGCAGCGTCCCTCCCACCCTTCCGATCGCCGCTGTGTCTTCCCATAAGGAAATCCTGTTCTGAACGGGATTTCCTTTAGGGCTTCCCCCGATTGTGATGACATCATCGACGTCGTGACATCATCGGGAGTCACGGTCCACCCCTTGGGGGGGGGGGTCTATAATGCACCATGTAGCGGCGATCGATGTGAACACGCACTTTGCTTGCTGCGTGTTTTAAAAAAAAAAAAATTGTCAAAATCGGCCCAGCGGGGCTTGAGCGACGCCCTCCGGCGGTAATGGACGAGCTGAACTCGTCATTACCACCAAGGAGGTTAAAAGTAGGTGAGGCTGTTAATTTCACTACCTCCTATTACACTGCCACTCATACTGTGCTCATTCTTATTCTGACCCCAATTTAGTGCTTCTTTTAACAGTACCCCCTATTATAATGCGCTCTATTAATCTTCCCTCACAATGGGGTAAAATGCCAAGGAACCTCTGCAGAGTCCTCAGGGAACCCTGGTTGAGAAAGCCTGCTCTAAATACATACAGGGTGCATTTCTCTGGGTTTTCCTTCTGTCCTGTGCAAGAGTTTAATGAAAAGACAATATGATAATTCCTGGTGCTTTATCGCCATCTTATGGTGATAAGTGGATTCAAGGTTATCAATTCGCTTCAGGAAAGTGGAACGAGTTATGCACCCCTCCAGTGCCTTTATCTGCTTTAGGCAGGGAGCGCAGTTATTTGATTTGCTGCACACAGCAAAACACGCACTGCCTAACCGGCTATTGTATTCAAGGGCACGCTCTAGAATCGCATGTCGTTCACTTTATTAGCAACTCAGTGGCAATCTATGGCCAGCAATATGATACGCGGCTTTGACTGCTCCGACACCCAGCTATCAAAAGATGAAGCTCAGTGTTGCCAACTTATCCCTTTAATTACCGACACATGAATTATACAGGTTTTGTGGCTAGGTAGATGCAGTTAAGGCACTGATTATGTGCCAATAGCCCCAGAACCTGTATAACTTCGATGTGTCAGTAATTAAAGGGATGAGTTGGCAACACTGACGAAGCTAAACATACATGTCTACTGTGGCTGCCAGGAGGTGTGGCCTCAAATGGGCAGTGAGCAGGCAGCTGTAGGTTGCAAAGGAGGAGGGGAGGATCTGAATCGGTACAGTACAGCAGGTATTTTCCTTGATTTAGCAAAAACAGCCAGTTTTGTCTTATAAACCTTTGTAGACAGGCCTGTATTTACTGCACAGGAGCCTATAGGCACAGATGTCCTGGCACCCTAGACTCCGCCCTCCATGAGCCTACAAACCCCCGCCGAACCGCACCGCAAGTGTGCTGGCTGGCCCAGCTGTCACTTCTCCCTGACTTCCCTTGCCTGTCATAGGTAGCTACAGGTGCCCTTTAGTATTAGGTAGCCTGAGGTACCCTCAGTATTAAGTAGCTAGAGGTGCCCCTGACTGAAGGGAGATCTGGTCAGTGGAATGCAGAGAGCTGGGTGAGGAACCTCTCATTTATGCTCTCATCAGGGCTCTGCATAGGGAAGGAGGAAGGAAGGCACTCCGAGAAGGGAAGTGAGCCGCCTTTTCATCATCAGGCGCCTGTAGGCACATGCCTACAGTGCCTTAAATCCGGCCCTGTTTGTAGGCATTGCAGAAATGTAATTTGTTGGTTGCTATGGGCAACAACACACCTTCGGTTCAGCATAATAAATTAAAAAAAAGTTTAAGTAAAATTATGTGACAGAACTAAGATTTTAACTGACAAATTCCCATCACAGAACTATATTCTAGTTTAAATCTCTTTTATTACACTGATTATTATAAAGTGTAATTAAATACAAAAAAAAGTCTTAAAAATGACACACTTGCACCATTTATCCCAACAGATATAAAATGTACAAACATAGTTCCAAAATGTCCCATAGAGGCGGCAGCAGCAGCAGCGGTCAGGCATTGGTGCTCCCCCGCACGTCCGTGGCCTTGCTAAGGTTCCCCGCCTCCCTCTTCAGCACATTCAGCAAGGTCTGCGAGCTCTCCAGAATCTGGAACACAGACAGAGATAAAAGAACTCCTTGAAGATTCATTGGATTGGGCTGGGAACAAGAATACAGATTTAAAACAAAATGCTGGGGTGATCCATAGAATAGCGATACTAAAGGTGCTCAAAAATGTATACAGTCTTAGGATTGGTCTTACCTTCTAGAAGACTGCTTGTAGTGATTCAATACTGTTAAAGAGAACCCGAGTCGGGTATTTTAAATCTTTAGAGGACACAGAGGCATGTTCTGTGCATAATCACAAGCCTCTGTGTCTCTGTATTGCTGCCTCATGACTTATCTGAACAGTGTCCACACAGGACTGTCGCCCAAGGGATCATGTACCTGCAGTTACAGTGTGAACTGCAAGAGAATGAACTCCCCGTGACCCCGTCCATGGCTTTGGGTGCTGAAGTGTGGTGTGCGGAAGAATTGGAGATTTCCAAATCTACTCTCCCAAATTCTTACATCAATGCATGGCTCCAACAGCCAAAGTAATTGGCCTGTGAAAGGAGGGGGGCGGGGAATAATTTCAAAAAGGATCATTTATATCACCAAGTACAAACGGGAGTTACACTCGGAATTGGCTCATAAAAGTTCCAGAAGGATGGGGGTGATAATGTCAGAAAGCCAGAAGCCGAGGCTGCCATACTACAGCGCCACCAGATGCACTTGGAAATCATTGGTCATCCCTAAGGAGACATAGGGATGGCTTAAAGGAGGCAGAGGGAGCCAAAGTTTCAGCAGTGATGACCCAGCCAGTTCTTCTTGAAAGAAACCTGTGGTGATGGCTGACGTTGCTGAGAATCCCGATTACTCGCAGTGCTGGCCAAGGTGTTCCAGTTCAGTAGTGTTTACTTCTGTGGTGGGGCCCGACTCCTGGGCAGCATTCAGCAGGGCAGGTAGAAATAATCTGGCGTCACAGAAGCATCCAGCTGCAGCGGCCCTTACTTCCGGTTTAGAGGCTTGCATCATGGAGCGACTGAACCAGAGGTGCCCCTGCTGCAGTGAAGCAGCAGGCGATGGATGGATGAAGCCGGAATCCAGCGAGGCCAAATGTATCCTAGTCAGCATGGTGCCCTACCTCAGCGGAGCAGCGGTGGTCTCCACACGGCCTGTACCTGTACAGACAACGGGCCCAGGCACTGGCAAGGTGGAAAAACCTCCAGGTCCCGGCCTCCCCACCAGCGTACCTGGCTACACCGGATCACACTGCACCCCTTACGTGGGAGGGGTGGGGGAGAAGGTGAATTGGTAGGGAATAGGGAAGAAAAACAAAAAAAGCCAGAATCCCGTGGTGCTGGCAGCCATCTAAGGCGCCATCTTCCTGAACGGCAGTTGGAGGATGGACTAGTCCCAAATGCTGTGATAAGCACAGGCCTCTTCCAAACAGCGAAGGAATCGGCAATGCTCCTATTCAGGTTGCAACTGAAATGAATACCAACAGGTGTGCAACGCCCCCCACAAACTTAAATACACACCTTAATGCAAAACAGATGCAAACTATGCACTAAACCCTACAACTAGATAAAATTGAATGCAAACTGATACACATGAATGCAGCTAGCCATGGACTGTTTTGAGCATGGTTGAATATGTAAATACATGATAAGCAGCCCACCAATTTGACTAGACAAGTTTTCCCAGTGAGGTCACAAGTGAATGGATTGTCTGCATCCCCAGTGAGGTCACCTGTCTCTAGTGAATGGATTGGCTGCATCCCCAGTGAGGTCACCTGTCTCTAGTGAATGGATAGGCTGCATTCTCAGTGATGTCACTGGTCTCTAGTGAATGGATAGGCTGCATTCTCAGTGGTGTCACTGGACTCTAGTAAATGGATAGGCTGCATTCTCAGTGATGTCACTGGTCTCTAGTGAATGGATAGGCTGCATTCTCAGTGATGTCACTGGTCTCTAGTGAATGGATAGGCTGCATTCTCAGTGATGTCACTGGTCTTTAGAGAATGAATAGGCTGCATTCTCAGTAAGGTCACTGGCCTCTAATAAATGGATAGGCTGCATTCTCAGTGAAGTCACTGGTCTCTAGAGAATGGATAGGTTGCGTTCTCAGTGAGGTCACTGCTTTTTAGAGAATGGAAAGGCTGCATTCTCAGTGAGGTCACTGGTCTCTAGTGAATGGATTGGCTGCATTCTCAGTGATGTCACTGGTCTCTAGTGAAGGGATTGGCTGCATCCCCAGTGAGGTCACTGCTCTCTAGAGAATGGATAGGCTGCATTCTCAGTGATGTCGCTAGTCTCTGGTGAATGGATAGGTCATCTCCTCAGTAAAGTCAGCATGCAAATGACCTCATAATTCTGCATTGCAAAGTCCTGCATACATGTTCAGGTGGCCACATTTTGAGGGTAGTTTGAGTGCAGCACAGGGACCACCACCGATATGCTGTAGTTAATACAGGCTATGGGGAAATGATCTGTGCTTTATCCTACCTTCATATACGCTGCCTGCGTCTCAGCAATCGTCTTGTCAAACTCGTTCCTGGAGGCCATCTTCCTGGCCAGGCTCTCGTTCACTTTGGAGAGCTTTTCCGTCAGGATGCGGATGTCATTCTGGAGCTTGTTCTTCTCATCCTCCTCGTGCTGGATCTGGCGGTTCAGCTCATCTCTCTTGCTGCACAGATCTTCTATACCTGATGCGCACAGAAGGGAAGTGTTAAGCTGGCCATGCAGCTAGTGATTTTGCAGACCAATCAACCATCCGATACAATAAAATTATATTGAATCGGATAAAAATCGGTGCCGCAACAATGGTGGATCGAGCATTGAAAACATTTTGGGCCTAAATCAGTGAAATGTATTGGCCGAGCAAGCTGCAAAATCTTGGCCCGTTGTGGTCGAAGGTGCACAACAGCAATAGCATGCGATATTGTGCCGTCCGATGAGGACGACAGACCCCACTTGCCTCTGTCCTTCCTGCCCCCTCCCCCCCCCGAATTGCTAGAGTCATGAGGCCGACTTGTGAGAGGTATCATGCTGAAATCTATCGGGTATCAGCCTGTGGCGTGTGGGGAGCCAACAGATCTCTCTAATCAGATTAGATCAGAGGGAGATCTTTCTCTTGGTTGTCTGTCCATACGTTGCTAGATGTATCACCACCTTTAGCCTGATAACACATGGCAGCAAAAGCTAATCTTACAAATTAATCCAAGATTGGTATACAAAAACAGTAACACACAGACACACATATCGTTTCCTCCGCCAGTAGTTACACCACAGAAAAGGCATTCATATGAGATGGATCATCGAATAGATAAATGGCAGTAGCAGTGGGTTATCGGGTTATCAGAAGGGGCACAGGAGAAGTTGGGCGTCAGATACGACACAGGTAAAGAATAAACAGTACTGAAGGAAGAATGGGAGTCGGTTGAGTTGAAAAATGGCACAACATGATCAGGGAAAGCAGAAGGGCTGCTCATTGGATAACCATAGTGAAAGGTGAGACCCCATATATATGGAGTATAGGCGGAAATAGGGCGATGTAGAAGGCACATGGCATACTTACATCTAGTTGGGAAGATACACTGGCTACGCTGAATGAGGGAGAGGGGAAGTAAAAGCCTGATGGCAGTGGGAGGGCACAGGAAAGTGGAAGGTCAAAGAAAAGGGCACTGGCTAACCAGGCTGGCAGGTAGTGAAGTGGTCAGAGGCTAAATGTGATAGGAGTAGCAGTAGATCAGGTGCAGGAGAGCAATACTGCCAGTAGGGTGGAAGATAGTTAAGTACAAGATAAGCCTGGGGGGGATTGGAGAGGTGTGAGATGGAAGGAAGCAGGGTGGGGGTTTCAGGGCATAAGTAGAGATGCTTGGCTGTGGGGAAAGGGATGGATATGGATGGTGTGGGATGGAATATGGGGGTCAGAGTATAAACAGAGGAGACTGTATGCTGGGCGGGCGACGGTGGCATTTCGGAGGGGTGCAGAACGAGTGAGGGGGGGTGGAATTAGTCAGCAGGGGGTGAAGGGAGAATTTGTGTGATTGGAGGGGAGCAAGGAGGAGGGCAGAGCAGAGTAAAAGCAAAGGAGATGGTCAGCTGGGGGGGGGGGGGGGGGGAAGGGAGTTGGAGGGGTGAGGGAAAGCAGTTGTGGTATAAGCAGGGATGATGGTCACGGAATTGGAGGGGTGCGGGAATAAAGGCGAATCAAGAGTAAAAGAAGGGGAGATGGTCTTCTGAGGGAGGGGAAATCAGCTTGGGTGGATGCAAAAAAAAGGAGGTCAGGGTATATGCAGAGGAGATGTACAGCTGGTGGGGTGATTGGAGAGGTGCAAAAAGGAAGTGGGGATGGTACAGTAAAAGATGGTCAACATGGGGGTGATTGAAAGGGGGTGATGGTGGTGGAGGGGGTTGTCAGAGTAAAAGCAAAGGAGATGGTCAGCTGGGGGGGAGAGAGTTGGAGGGGTGAGGGAAAGCGGTAATTGTATAAGCAGGGGAGATGTTCAGCTGGTGGGGTGATTGGAGAGGTGCAAGAAGGAAGTGGGGTGTGTGTTTCAGATCAGAGTATAAGCAGGGAAGATGGTCTGCTGGGGATAAGGGGGGGGGGGGGGGGGGTATTGGAGTGGATAAGAGTTGGTCAGGGTATCACCAGGGGAGGGGGGGGGGGGTCAGGGTATCAGCAGGGGAGGGGCCAGGGTTTCAGCAGGGGAGGGGGGGTCAGGTTACCAGCAGGGGAGGGGGGGGGGGTCAGGTTATCAGCAGGGGAGGGGGGGGTCAGGTTATCAGCAGGGGAGGGGGGTCAGGTTATCAGCAGGAGAGGGAAGGGGGGCCAGGGTATCAGCAGGCGAGGGAGGGGAGTCAGGGTATCCACAGGGTCCCCGGCAGCTCCTCACATTTGACCAGCTCGTTGTTGTAGGTCTGCAGAGCGGCTCCCTGCTGGCTCATGGCTTCCCCGCCGCCCGCTCGTTCTTTCCGCTCTCCCGTAAGCCGAACGTCACGCGCTTCTGCCAGCCAATAAGCGGCGGGACCGGCCGTCACGTGACCTGCGAGCCTGTGCAGTCACTCCGCGGGCTGGCGTTCCCTGCTGCCATGGAGACGGCTAGCCCTGCACCAATACGTCATCATTCAGCGCCCGTAGTGACGTTGTCATGTGCGACTGGAGAGAGCACGAAGATGGCGGATCTGTCAGCCGCCTGGAATACGCTGAGCTGCGGGCTGGTGCCGCCCTCCGCGCTGGGACTGGTCAGTGAGCGCTACTGCAAGGCCCGGCATGTCTGTTCCATTTAAAGCATGGCACACACTTTTAATTATGATTGGCTAATCACTGACCAATTTTATTACCTCCATGTATTATGAGAGCTTACCTACACAATCTGCTCACAGTATTCAATGTCTGATGACTCTCATACTAAGGAGGTGGTAAAATTGGTCAGTAATTGGCCAATCTTAATTGAAAGTGTGTACCAGGCTTAAGAATGCCCTGTCATCTATTGGGTTTGCTACAGGGCTCAGTATATGCTGTCAGTTACATGCAGACTATAAGGCGGTAGGGTGGTTGAGAGGACCCAGTGGTAAACCTCATAGACCAATTGCCGCTCTCTGCTCTTGGCAATTTGGTTGCGTCCATTAATTTGTAAGGCATAGGGGACCCAGGGGGAAACACTAACGTTTTGCCAAAATTGCACGCTAAGATCCTTGCCCTCCGCCTTTGGCCATGGCGCTGGCTTTTGCTATCACCTCCATTCATGCAACTTTACTAGACCTAATTGGGTCATGGATTTGGATAGTGTCTTCCGCTGTGTCCCCTATTTCTTTCAAATTAGTGGTCGTGACCAAAATGCTGTGAGCAAGAAGCGGCTGTGGATCCCCTTAAGTAGACTAGCTCCAACTACAAGTCCCAGCATGTTTTGTCTGCTATGGGAGATTCATATGTCTCAGCATGTCTTGCCTGCTATGGGGGCAGGGGGATATCACAAAGCCCAACATGCTATGGGGGATCGCAAGGCTCAGGGTGCTCTTTCTACTTTGTCAGGGCAATAAAGATTAGTATAACCTTTCAGCCTTTGGGCTCTACTTACAAAGAGCCAAAATTACTGCAAAATTTTACCGCTAAATTTCTGCCAGCGGTAAACTCTGCATTTTTTCAACATTCACTAACATTTTCCGCATGAGGTAAAAAAGATGCGGAAACATACATTATTCATGCGGTAATCATGCGGTAAAAAGGTCGCATGAAAAAGTGTTTTTAAAAAAAAACACAGCCCTTAAGGCTCCAGACTTCATTAACGTCAATGGGATGCGGAATATATCACCTACTACTTGTAGGTGATAAAAAAACCGGTAAATAACGACGAAATGATGCGCCTGAACAGTTTTGAGAATAGATTTTTTTTTTTGCCGAAAATACCGACTTTTGCGGAAATTATTCCGCATGAATCCCACACATTTACAGCATGCGGAAAAAACATGCGGAAAATTTAGTGAATTTCAATGTGGCGGTGTTTTGGTCGGTAACTTCCCGCATGTACTTTACCGCATGCAGGAAGTCTTTGAGAATAGAGCCCATGGTGGTGTAGTTTCTGCTTGGCTTTGTAGTTTCTGCTTGGCTTTGTAGTCTCGATTTAGTCAGCTTGTCTTATGTTTGAAGACCATATGGCCAACCATGTTTTGCTAGCTTTTGGGGGAGTATAGCACAAAGTCTTGCATAGCCTGTTAGTTATGGAGGGACTTCAAGGCTCAGCATCTTCACAGCAAAGCCCTGTCAGCTGTGTTGAGACTTCAAGTCCTAGCACGTCATATCAACTGGGGGAAGGAGGGATAGAAGGACAAGAATGTTGCCAAAGCAAATTTGATATTTGATTATGGCGCTTCAGAGGGACGAGTGATGGGTGAAGCCCACCAGCCAGAAATAAAATTGTGAAAATTAACGTGGACCCAAATTAAAAATACAAGATTTCAGAAATTAAATCTATTTTCTAAATTATAATGATAAATAGCAGACTTTTTTCAGCTGCATGATGACAAATATAAAATATTTTACATTTATTGGAGGAACCCCTCCCTTCCTTTCATATTGCCGGGCCAGGATCCGGCAGACTGGTGAAGTAGATGGTGTCCAGCAAAGGAGGAATTGCTAATGGCTGCCACCTGTATAATCCTAGTTATGCAAAGAGGAGGGTGAAAAGTATGCACTGAAATGCTCATAGGCTTGAAGGAGTGTTTATTTATCTTTGTATGTGTTAGAGTGGTGCAACTAAATATTTTTAATTAAAAAAAAATGTTTGGTTTGGGTCCGCTTTAAGCTCTTATTTGGGCTCTATGAATCTTACATCTTGTATTATATTTCCTTACAGCCTGTTTCCAGATCTGGTCCTGATGAGTCGATTAAAGAATTTGACCTCAATTCAGCTCTAGGGGTCCTCCATAATTACGGCCTGCACACTGTTGTGGAGGAATGGTTCACCGAGGTCTTGCAGATGGATCTGCAGAGGAACATTGCCCCTGAGTTCTGGAATGGCATCAGTCATCAGGAGAACGCAGTAGAGGAACAGGACTGCATCTTGCTTTTACTGGATACCTTCCGTCTTCTGTTGTCCCGCTTAGATCCGTACCTAAAAAGCCTGGACGTTCTGGGGAGGTGGGCGGACATGGGTCTCCTGATCGGTTCTGACTCCCAGAACTTACGGGATAAAGTGTTCACCATGTTTAAAGCCATCCTCTTCTTCTCCACCCCAAAAACATTTCAGAATATGGTCCAGATTTTCTACAGTCGGACGTTTAAAATATACATGAGGCCAAAGAAGAGAGGGGATGATAGTGTCAATGACGGCGACAGCAGTATGAATGAGAACGAGCAGGAAAGTGACTCAGATGACCGTGGTGCAGAGGATTCTGAGTGTGCTGGGTGTGAGAGTCCTAAGGACCAGTGTTGGTGCAGTACTGCCATGGAACACTTTCAGGAGCTCAACAGTATCTTGTAAGAGCCCTTAAGTAAAGACCATTGTCATAAGTAATGTATATCATTCATTGTTGTTTATTGTAACTGCATCACACCTCCCACAAACTCAGCTCAACAAGATCTAATAACTTGACCACTCCCTGATTCCAACTCCTTACCTTTGGAGTCTGAGCCTACTGCTATGCTGCCTCTACCCTTTGAAATGTCTTCCCACACCCAGTTGAGACTGGTCCATCCCTGGAGATGTTTAAAGAACACCTGTAAGGAAAAAAGTGCCCTATGGGGGTACTTACCTCGGCAGGGGGAAGCCTCTGGATCCTAAAGTAGAGGGGATCCAGCGCTGGGACCTGCCAAAGATCTCCTTTGTTGGCGTGCACGCAATCGCGGTAGTGGCTTTCCACCCCTGCCCATGCGGAAATAGCCGGGCCCGATCGGGTGCACTTTACTGCGCAGGTGCACACAGCTCAGGCCTTCGCAGTAGAGCGGATCCACAAGGCTCTCACAGGATTGTTTAGATCCTGGAGCCCCGGATTTTTGGGGGCTGCCAGCTAGGACTCAGCACTGGATTGGGGCTGCAGGTGAGAACGAGAGAAGCCTCATTAGGATCTAGAGGCTTCCCCCTCTCAAAGTAAATACTCCCTAGACATACATATTGTTGCGCCACCGGTCAGATGGGCGAAGGGTGAGCTGAATGAGGCTCTCCCTGCTGCCACTCAAATCCCCGGCTGCGCTAAATGCTATTGCCCCTCCGAGTTGTAGCAACTTGGAGGGAGATATAATTCGGGGTCCAGCCATCACTGGAGCCCGGAATTACCCTTATTCGCGCAGTATAACATTACTGCGATAGGGCGCCTAGTTTCGGTGCCGTGTGCCAAAACCACCTGAGTCGCTCCCCAGTGGCTCTTAGGCCAGGCACCTCCTGCACGTGCCCGAGCTTATGTTCGAGTATCTTTTAGCTTTTTAGTTTTGTCTTTGTTAGATGCCAGCACCACCTTGATATTACTTTATATTGTACTAGCTGCAGCTGCCTGATTTTTATATTCCTAAAGATCCGTGGCCACCACATTGCGTTTTCCTGCCAGCCCAAATCTTTTCCCATCTATTACAAAAGCTTGGGATGGTCATATATGGCGGAGTTTCCAAACAATTATAGGGTTCTGGGCAGGGCTGTGGAGGTGGAGTCGAGGAGTCAGAGAAATTTTGGATACCTAGAGTTGGAGTCGGGGGTTCCATAAACTGAGGAGTCAGGAGTCTGATTCGGATGATTTTTGTACCAAATTCACAGCCCTGATAAGTATTAGACTAAGGAGTCGGAGCTGTTTTGGGTACTTGGAGTCGGTGGTCTCATAAACTGAGGAGTGAAGTATAATCAAGCATTTTAAGCTACCCCAGATCTACTTACCCGGGGCTTCCTACAGCCCCTGGTAGCCGACATGTCCCTTGTCGCATCTCCGCTCCCAGCCACTGGCCTGGGTCCCTACCGATGCAGAGTCCGACCTCGTGAGGTTGTCCTCTACTGCGCCTGCACCGCTATCAATTACTCACATGTGGGCTGGACTGGTCTGCGCAGTAGTTCTGCGCCTGTGCAGAACACGCCAGCCCACGTGTGAGTGATTGACGGCGGTGCAGGAGCGGTAGAGGATGACCTCGCTAGGTCGGACTCTGCACCAGCGGGGACCCGGGCCAGCGACTGGGAGCGGAGCTGCTGCGATGGGCATGTCGGCTGTAAGGGGCTGGAGGAATACATAGCTGTGCTGGAGAGCAGCTCAGGTATAGCAATGCACAACCTCCGGCATTGCAAATAGGAATGACTCTTGAAGGAGCCAAGGTAGAAATTGGTGTCAGCAGTAGAGATGAACAGTGAGATGCTACATTTTCCAACTTGCATGCAAATTCAGTGTAAATTGCATGCAGTTTGGAATTACAGCCCAGTGCAGTTGCTGCAGATTTTGATTGGCCCAGTACCGGTCTGCATAGGGGATCCAGAGGCTACTCTCCACTGTGGTAAATATCTTGGGAAGAATAACCTCATGTTTGCTTTAAAACAAGCTCTTTAGCAGCAGCAATCTTATTTAACAGAAAGGTAACATTTGATCCCTTTGGTTACCACACTCTCAGGTGGTGTGTTAAGACCTTGGCCTGGAGTTTGGTGTTATGAACTGTGTATATTTCTGTGACCTGTTTATACCTTTTCGTTTGTAACTGGAGTCCTGTGTGATCCGCAGCCACCGGCTGAACCTGCTGGAGAGAGTTTGTTCAGATGCCGTCACCACAATCCTGCACAAGATGATAGAGCAGAGGATGGAGAAGAGGTGCCGGGGCGACTACGAAAGATCCTTCCTCGGGGAGTTCCAGGAGGTAGCGTCATCAGGCCATGGCATTTATAGCGTCCTGCTTAATAAAGCTTAAACTGACTGATTCCAAGACGGCAGTTTTCAGCTCGTCACACTTACATTTTCAAAGGAATTTATTCAATTTGTGATGTAAATACAAGGACAATACTGTATAACAAAGGGAATTTCTTTACAACATTATTATTAAAGTGGACCTGAACTCTTGCACAGGACAGAAGGAAAACAGAAATGCATCCTGTATTTATTTAGAGAGTTTAGCCTAATTCCCCCTCATTTGTGACTAAGCGCAAGTTGTAATTTGATCCCATAACTGTCACCGGACTGCCACGGCAGAGCACTAATAGGTATACACAAAATGTTACACAAAATGTTAACCGTATGTCTGCTTCCATGAAAGCAGGAAGTAAATACACTGCAGATTTATTGCAGGATTTGTATGAGCTGTATCAAAAATGTTTTTCTTTAAAGATTTATTATGTATTATAATAATAATAATCCGAACATTTATATAGCGCTTTTCTCCTGTCGAACTCAAAGCGCTGAAGAGCTGCAGCCACTGGGAAGCGCTAAAGAGGCCACCCTGCAGTGTTAGGGAGTCTTGCCTTGAACTCCTTACTGACCCTAGATACTGACCCTAGCCAGGATTCGAACCCTGGTCTCCCATGTGAAAGGCAGTTCCCTTAACCAGTACTCTATTCAGCCACTGCTGTATAGTATTATGCTGTTGCATGTCTTTTAGAGCAGAGAGGAAGTTCTGAGTTCAGGTCCGCTTCAAACGTTTAAATTACACAGCACAATAGATAAGGGAGACATTACAGCTTTAAATGATGTTATACAGGGACATATGGCTTTCAACAATGGTACACAAAATAGTGATATAACAATGTAATAATTGTCCTCCGACTTCAGTCAATAAACGAGAGAAATAGCCAAGTCAAATTTGTGGTTTTATCTACAGTAGCACTTTTTATTTTTAAACTGAGATTTGTAAAACCTGAGAAATATATTTTTTCTATTTTATTCCTATTTTTTCCATTAAAATGCACGGAAACGAAATTGTTCTTCGGGGAAAAATGCAGCCCAATAAAAGTTAATAGTTAATAAAAGATACATATTTATTATATAGGTGTCATACTTAGGGATAAAGTTATTGATGATCAAATAGGGACATAGCTAAAATGTGAACACTGCTCTGATCCATAAGGAGGAAAAAAGTGGTTACAAGTCCTGATATGTGGCATGTTTGTGCTTTTTTTTTCAAATGCATAATATGACAGTCAGACCTGATGTACACTTTATAAGGTGCTAATAGGGGTCGCTAATTTGATAGTTGCCAATTCCATAGGCAATAGTGGGGAGCACTGATGTTTGTTTCAAGCAGCTGCACAGAGAGGGGTAAAGGGGGAGGGGGAGCCATTCCTGGACTAGATACCCAATGTCACTTTTTATATACAATACTTGTTTTATATGAATGGTGCGATTAATGTTAGTGATGTAAATAACTTTTTTTTTTTTTTGACAGTGGATAGAGAAGGTGATTGGCTGGCTGGGAAAGGTTTTCCTGCAGGGAGGGACTCAGCCATCCATCAATCCTGAAGCCAGCAGCACTTTAAAGCGTTGGCGATGTCACGTCCAGCGATTTTTCTACCGCCTGTACGCCAGCATGCGCATTGATGAACTCTTCAGTATTATTCGGGGTGAGCTATTATAGTCCATAACATGGTCCGTATGTTACACACTCACATATTCTTTAAAGTGCACATGAAGTGAGAGGGATATGGAGGCTGCCATATTGATTTCCTGGCTGTCCTCTTGAATCTCTGCCTCTAATACTTTTAGCCATAGACCCTGAACAAGCATGCAGCAGATCAAGTGTTTCTGACTGAAGTCTGACTAGATTAGCCACATGCTTGTTTCAGGTGTGAGATTCAGACACTACTGCAGACAAAGAAATCAACAGGACTGCCAGGTAACTGGTATTGTTTAACAGGAAATAAATATGGGAGCCTCCATATATCTCTAAGAATGTTCCTCTAAGTGCTTTATACCTTGAATGAAGCTGCCTGTATGTTGAGCTCCAGCTCTGTGCACTTTGAGGACAGCGAATAAGCCCGTTACAGGAGTCATGGATAGGAGCATCCTAGGACACTGTGTTGGGTGGAGGTATTTTAGGTAACTGGTTATGAGCCGGTTACAGGAGTCATGGATAGGGGCATCCTGGGGCACTGTGATAATTGGGGTGGAGGTATTTTAGGTAACTGTTTATGAGCCGGTAACAGGTGTCATGGATAGCAGCATCCTGTAGCACTGTGACAATTGGGGTGGAGGTATTTTAAGTAACTGGTTATGAGCCGGTAACAGGTGTCATAGATAGCAGCATCCTGTAGCACTGTGACGGTTGGGTGGAGATATTTTAGGTAACTGGTTATGAGCCGGTTACAGGAGTCATGGATAAGGGGCATCCTGGGGCACTGTGTTGGTTGGAGGTATTTTAGGTAACTGGTTATGAGACGGTTACAGAAGTCATGGATAGGAGCGTCCTGTAGCACTGTGACGGTTTGGTTGGAGGTATTTTAGGTAACTGGTTATGAGCCAGTTACAGCTGTCATGGATAGGAGCATCCTGTAGCACTGTGACGGTTTGGTTGGAGGTATTTTAGGTAACTGGTTATGAGCCGGTTACAGCTGTCATGGATAGGAGCATCCTGTAGCACTGTGACGGTTTGGGTGGAGGTATTTTAGGTAACTGGTTATGAGCCGGTTACAGAAGTCATGGATAGGAGCATCCTGTAGCACTGTGACGGTTTGGTTGGAGGTATTTTAGGTAACTGGTTATGAGCCGGTTACAGCTGTCATGGATAGGAACATCCTGTAGCACTGTGACGGTTTGGTTGGAGGTATTTTAGGTAACTGGTTATGAGCCGGTTACAGATGTCATGGATAGGAGCATTCTGTAGCACTGTGACGGTTTGGTTGGAGGTATTTTAGGTAACTGGTTATGAGCCGGTTACAGCTGTCATGGATAGGAGCATCCTGTAGCACTGTGACGGTTTGGTTGGAGGTATTTTAGGTAACTGGTTATGAGCCGGTTACAGGAGTCATGGGTAAGGGGCATCCTGGGGCACTGTGTTGGGTGGAGGTATTATAGGTAACTGGTTATGAGCCGGTTACAGAAGTCATGGATAGGAGCATCCTGGAGCACTGTGACGGTTTGGTTGGAGGTATTTTAGGTAACTGGGTATGAGCCGGTTACAGCTGTCATGGATAGGAGCATCCTGTAGCACTGTGACGGTTTGGTTGGAGGTATTTTAGGTAACTGGTTATGAGCCGGTTACAGCTGTCATGAATAGGAGCATCCTGTAGCACTGTGACGGTTTGGATGGAGGTATTTTAAGTAACTGGTTATGAGCCGGTTACAGGAGTCATGGATAAGGGGCATCCTGAGGAAAGTGGCTAGATGGTGTAAAGGGCTCTGCCTCTGACATGGGAGACCAGGGTTCGAATCTCGGCTCTGCCTGCTCAGTAAGCCAGCACCTATTCAGTAGGAGACCTTGGGCCAGTCTCCCTAACACTGCTACTGCCTATAGAGCCCGTCCTAGTGGCTGCAGCTCTGGCGCTTTAAGTCCGCCAGGAGAAAAGCGCTATATAAGTGGTCTGTGTCTGTCTGTGAAGCACTGGGACAGTTGGGGTGGAGGTATTTGTAGGTAACTGGTTATGAGCCGGTTACAGCTGTCATGGATAGGAGCATCTGTGACTGTTTGGGTGGAGGTAGTTTAGGTAACTGGTTATCCTCACTAAGTTGTAATATGTTGTGCCCAGATTTCCCAGATTCTAAACCGGCCATTGAGGATTTAAAGTTCTGCCTAGAACGGACCAATCAGAGGCAGGAGCTGCTTTCATCCCTGAAGATTGCTCTGGAAACCCGGCTGCTACACCCAGGTGAGAGGCTGCTGCTGTGCCATGTTACTGCCAAACTGATGTATTTCTAGACATGTCTGATTGCGGTAATACCCAACTCTGTGGCCTACCATAGAAACAGACTGGCACCTATCCAATCCCTACTGAACTCTGCTGCTCATCTCATCCACCTCTCCTCCTACTCCTCTGATGCTGCCCCTCACTGCCAATCCCTCCATTGGCTGCCAATCACCCAAATGATCCAATTCAAACTCTTAACACTTTCATACAAAGCTCTACATAGGCTACCCCCTCCATACATTTAATTATTAATCTCCAGATGATATCAACCTTTTCTCCTCCCACGATACCCTTTTGTTATCCAGCTTGGTCACCTCCTCTAACATCCAGGACTTCTCATGAGTGTCACCTCTCCTTTGGAAGTCTACCACAGCCTATCCGTCATCCCACTACCTTTTAAGCTGTAAGCTTGCAAGGGCAGGGACCTTGTTTCCTGTTTCTGTGCAATTTATCAAATGAACAACTATCGGTATTTGGCGATTTTATAAACTACACATCAGTTGTATATATCGGTACTCGTGTCGCTGGATGTTCTGATTGTACAGTATGTGGAACTGCTCATGTATCCATGCTCCCCAATGTTGTGTGTTTTGCATTTAGTGCAGCGCTACAGAATATATTGGCGCTCTATAAAGATAAATAATAATCATGTATTATGTAACTGAAACCCAGTGTGACCTCATGAGTCTGAGCCATTGCAAAACAAGAGAAACAATCAGCGCACTTCTTCAAGCAAACCTGAAACGTAAAAAACTGATGATATAGTGAATTGTATGCATAATACGGATAATGGATAGAACAAAGTAGCAAAGTCTAATTTTTATTTTCAATTCTATGGCTTTTTATATAACATAGCATTATCACTCTCACAATTGCCGTTTTAAAACCACACTGTCTGTTAAGCTATAAAACAAAGCTCAAATAACGACCCTTTGAACTTCCTTGCAGTAAAACCGTATCTCAAGCTGTCTTTCACTATTTCTTGGCGGTTTAAGTGCTTCAGAAACAGGACTGTATTCGACACAGTTGGTCAGAGAGCCCAGGGAAGCTCTTTTGCATAGATAACGTTTTTCTTTTTTTCTTTTTTTTTTTACTTTTCCTGTACTGGAAAACAATATGACACACTTTTTTTTAGCTACTAATGTTCTCTTTCTTAGCTGTACTAAATGTACAATTTATTATATAATACGTTTATTTTCACTTCAGGTTTGCTTTAAAGGGGAACTTTAACCCAGGATTTAACTTCATCCGAATCGGTAGACAACAACCCCTTTCCGTCGAGAGATCTTTACCTTTTCTCAAATAGACCAAAGTAGGGCTGAACGATTTTCGTTTTTAAAGTTCTGATGCCATTCGGCTTCACCGCATTAGATTGCTGCGTGGTGAGCTGTTATGAACAGGCAGCGAGTGTTGACTAGTGTCGCGAGGCCTGTACTAGGAAGTGTGACATCAATTCCTGGCGGCCACTGTTACCAGGCAACTCTCGCTGCCTGTTCACCACGGCTCACCGCGCGGCAGTCTAATGAGGTGAAGCCAAATGGGATCAGAACTTGCTGGAGGAGAGCGCCGGGAGAGGAAGAGGGGGCCACGAGAATAGCAGGTACCAGCGGCGAGGGGGATCTGCCTATATACACTAAAGGGAAGGGGGGGAAGTGTATCTGCCTATACTAAAGGGGGGGATCTGGCTATATACATTAAGGGGGGGGGGGACTGCCTATATACACTAAAGGGGGGATCTGGCTATATACACTAAAGGGAGGGGGAGGAATCTGCCTTTATATACTAAGGGGGGAGGGGATCTGGCTATATACACTAAGGGGGGATCTGCCTATATACACTAAAGGGGGGATCTGCCTATATGCACTAAAGGTGGGGAGGGGGGGGGGGTCTGGTTATATACACTAAGTGGGATCTGGATGGCTAACCTGTACTGCGGTACCTATACTGGCTAACCTGTACTGCGCCATCTATACTGGCTAACCTGTACTGCAACACCTATAGCTGGCTAATCTTTTGAGTGCACCTCAAAAAATCTGGAGACAGAGCCTTCTGTCATGCTGCCCCTACTCTTTGGAACTCCCTACCACACCTAGTAAAGACAGCACCATCCCTGGAGCTATTCAAATCCAGACTGAAAAGCCACCTGTTTAGCCTGGCATTTCCAGATTTATAAAATTCTTCCTCTGTACCACGATGGTCGGAGCCATGCTTATGCGCTTTGAGTCCCACGGGAGAAAAGCGCTTTACAAATGTTGTTAGTTGTTGTTGTTGTTAATCTATACTGGTGCACCTATAGTTAGCTAACCTTTACTAGGGCACCAATAGCTGGCTAAACTATAGTGGAGGTGCCTATACATAGCTAACTACAGTGGGTTGCAAAAGTATTCGGCCCCCTTGAAGTTTTCCACATTATTGCCACAAACATGCATCAATTTTATTGGAATTCCACGTGAAAGACCAATACAAAGTGGTGTACACATGAGAAGTGGAACGAAAATCATACACGATTCCAAACATTTTTTACAAATCAATAACTGCAAAGTGGGGTGTGCGTAATTATTCGGCCCCCTGAGTCAATACTTTGTAGAACCACCTTTTGCTGCAATTACAGCTGCCAGTCTTTTAGGGTATGTCTCTACCAGCTTTGCACATCTAGAGACTGAAATCCTTGCCCATTCTTCCTTGCAAAACAGCTCCAGCTCAGTCAGATTAGATGGACAGCGTTTGTGAACAACAGTTTTCAGATCTTGCCACAGATTCTCGATTAGATTTAGATCTGGACTTTGACTGGGCCATTCTAACACATAGATATGTTTTGTTTTAAACCATTCCATTGTTGCCCTGGCTTTATGTTTAGGGTCATTGTCCTGCTGGAAGGTGAACCTCCACCCCAGTCTCAAGTCTTTTGCAGTCTCCAAGAGGTTTTCTTCCAAGTTTGCCCTGTATTTGGCTCCATCCATCTTCCCATCAACTCTGACCAGCTTCCCTGTCCCTGCTGAAGAGAAGCACCCCCCGAGCATGATGCTGCCACCACCATATTTGACAGTGGAGATGGTGTGTTCAAAGTGATGTGCAGTGTTAGTTTTCTGCCACACATAGCATTTGCATTTTGGCCAAAAAGTTTCATTTTGGTCTCATCTGACCAGAGCACCTTCTTCCACATGGTTGCTGTGTCCTCGACATGGCTTGTGGCAAACTGCAAACGGGACTTCTTATGCTTTCTGTTAACAATGCCTTTCTTCTTGCCACTCTTCCATAAAGGTCAACTTTGTACAGTGCATGACTAATAGTTGTCCTATGGACAGATTCCCCCACCTGAGCTGTAGATCTCTGCAGCTCGTCCAGAGTCACCATGGGCCTCTTGACTGCATTTCTGATCAGCGCTCTCCTTGTTCGGCCTGTGAGTTTAGGTGGATGGCCTTGTCTTGGTAGGTTTACAGTTGTGCCATACTCCTTCCATTTCTGAATGATCGCTTAAACAGTGCTCCGTGGGATGTTCAAGGCTTTGGAAATCTTTTTGTAGCCTAAGCCTGCTTTCAATTTCTCAATAACTTGATCCCTGACCTGTCTGGTGTGGTTCTTTGGACTTCAGGGTGTTGTTGCTCCCAATATTCTCTTAGACAATCTCTGAGGCCATCACAGATCAGTTGTATTTGTACTGACATTAGATTACACACAGGTGCACTCTATTTAGTCATTAGCACTCATCAGGCAATGCCTATAGGGAACTGACTGCACTCAGATCAAAGGGGGCTGAATAATTATGCACACACCACTTTGCAGTTATTTATTTGTAAAAAATGTTGGGAACCATGTATGATTTTCGTTCCACTTCTCACGTGTACACCACTTTGTGTTGGTCTTTCATGTGGAATTCCAATAAAATTGTTGCATGTTCGTGGCAGTTATGTGACAAAATGTGGAAAACTTCAAGGGGGCCGAATACTTTTGCAACCCACTGTATACTGGGGGAACTCGTACTCCCCATCGGTGTGCTGATCCATCGTTGTGAATCGAAATCGCAATTCAATCTTTTCTTAAAATTGCTCAGGCCTAGACCAAAGTGAAACTTTCTGGTTGCAGTTGCTGCTCATGTACTGTTTCTCTTGCAGGAGTGAACACCTCGGACATCATCACTTTATACATCTCCGCCATCAAAGCCTTGAGAGAGCTGGATCCCTCTATGGTGATTCTGGAGGTGGCCTGTGAGCCAATCAGGAAGTACCTGAGGTAACAGGTTTATGTCCTATACAGCCACACGTACGTATTTGATGCAGCGGCTTGAGTTAGGCGCTGGGTAGTGGCTAGCAAAAGGATTTTACATTACCAGTATTTTACTATCCACTTACCTGGTACCCAATCTCACTTGAATCCTTTCTAGTGCCTAAAACTATCCCCCCACCTAATGCCTAATGATAACCTGCCCTTCAAGTGCCTAAAACAAACCCCCCTCTCAATTCCTCTCAATTCCTATCACTAACCCCAGTGCACAAATAATTGTTAGTTGTAGTTGACCGGCTTCAACCTTTATTTCCTATGTAGTAGCTGGTTGGCTACTATCTGTTCGGTCGCCGATTACCGGTAACACCAGGTCAACCTAGAGTCAAAAATCAAAGCTTATTTAAGTAGAGGGAAACCACTGGATTCTCCCATGCTTTCCTCCAGACCTCCACCGCTGCCAGGGACCCTCCTACACATCGCGGCTGCTCCTTTTCATGCACTAGCCTTGCTGGGCTGCAATCACACAAGCACGGGCTTACTGCACAGGTGCAGCTGTGTTCACGCAGGCGCAGTATGGCCGTGCTTGTGCTTAAAGAGGAGCGCGGTTGTAAGTGTGGAATCCGACAAGAGCTTGTTGGATTCCATTGGAGGGTCCGTGGTTGGCGACGGGGGACTAGAGGACGGTGTGGGAGGCCTCTACTGGATCTAGAGGCTTCCCTCTTATTAGTAAGTGTTTGGCTTTTGACCCGAGGTTCACCTCTGGTACACAAATGTGTATTAGACGCCTGCCACAGTGCTGGGCCGAAATTACACATGAGCGTAATTACGCATCGTAATTCAATGTAAATTTACGCGTAAGCGCTACGCGTAACTTACGGTCTTACGCGTAATTATTTACGCGTAAGCAGTTAAGTGGTATCGTAATTACACTGTCTACCGTAATTGCTAGGTATGCGTAATTTTACGAACACTTACGCGTAATTTTACGCGTAATTACTAACGTAAAAACTCCCCTTTTCTAAGAATAGCCTATCAGTCAACATCCTAAGCAACCAATAGTATCTTCTCCCGCCCTTCAGTATAAGCGTACGTTTTGACGCATACGAATGATATGTATGCAATAACTGTCACATTGACGGCTATTGCGTACACATCGTCCGTATGCGTCAAATACGCATTAATGGGTATTACGGCACTACGCGTAACATCGTAGTGTAAGCGCCTACATTGCGGTATCCTTACGCGTAACTGCGTAAGTTAACGCGTAATTACAGTGATGTACCGTAGATAATTTCCTACGCCGTAACCGTAATAGCGTAAACTTACGCGTAGTGATCCGGAAGCGTAGATTTTTCCATTACGACCAGCACTGGCCTGCCGAGCCCCAGCGTCCAAATGACCTGATTCAGCAGCCGTTATTCACAAATTTAGACATAGAAGAATATTATCACTTGCGTGAACCAAAAAATAACTGGGGAGGTGCAATTTACAAAGTTCAGTACAAACTATGGCTTATGACAGGGGTGTCGAACTCAGTCACGTAAGGGGCCAAAATCGAAAATATTGTCTAAGTCACGGGCCAAATTGTTTATTAAAATATAACTTTTATTGAACAGTCTAAAAAGTATTGTTACTTTAGCAACTTTGGGCTCCTGCTCCTCCAGTTTAATGTTTAAATCATTGAATCATCAAAATTGGATGTGTGTACCAGTGCTAAAATTATCTGCATAAGATGATAAGCAGAGATAGTTTATAGGACAACTTAACTGTGAAGTACTGTATATACTCGCGTATAAGCCTAATTTTTCAGCATAAAAAATGGGCTGAAAAGTTACCCCCTCGGCTTATATGCGAGTCAGTGGAGCAAAACAGACGGTGGAGCATTTTTCCCTACTGGCAGAGGAGCGTAAGGATTGTGCACCAGTGATCCTGCTCTTGCCAGCTGGCTCCCTTCTGTGTCTGTTCCCCCCATCCCCCGCAACATGGTGTGCAGATTGCGCTGCTCTAGACTACCTGTGTCCCCTGGCTTGTGGTGGAGCGGAGCGTGCCAGCAATGTGTCAGCGGTGCAATGATTGTGGATTCTTCCTGTGTGGCAATCACTGTCTCACATCTAGGATGTTATCTAGTGGCTTCTTGAGACACAGCTGTATGATCCTTGGGGCACATCTGGCTATGGGGAGGGGGGTTGACTTGTACTGGGGGAACATCTGGCTACTGTGAAGGGCGCTATATTTGGGAGGGGGCTTATACACAAGTCAATCGCTTTTTCCTGGTTTCTGAGGGAAAAGTGGGTACCTAATCTTATACACGGGTTGGCTTATATGCGAGTATATAAGTTATATGGAAGCTGCCATATTTATTTCCTTTTAAGCAATACCAGCTACTTGGTATCCCTACCTCAGCTACGTCAGACCTGACAATGTCAAAAACCTGGTCTGCTGCATGCTTGTTCAGGGTCTATGGCTAAAAGTATTGGAGACAGAGGATCAGCAGGGCAGCGAGGCAACTGGTATTGCTTAAAAGGAAATAAATCTGGTAGCCTTCATATCCCTTTTGCTTCAGGCGTCCTTTAAATCCAAAGAGCAAAGGAGCACTTCAGAGGCATTGAGGAACACTTTGCAAGAATATGGTTCAGTAGAGTTGGTTACAGTTTTTCATATCTTATGTTAGGACGCGGGAGGACACCGTGCGGCAGATTGTGGCCGGTCTGACCGGAGATGCTGAGGGGGATTTGGCCAATGAGCTCTCCAAGGCTGATCCTGTGGTCCTGGAGAACGGGCAGGAGAGCGATGATGAAGTGTCTGATCCAGAAGACTGGATGCCAGATCCTGTGGATGCTGATCCTGGTACGTAATCTCCAGTGTATGCCTCCCATAATCCTCTGTAACACAATCAGGGAGACCTATGAATAAACCTGACACTGGTGTCTTCACTAGAACTCTAGTGTAACGTTTTCACCACTGGGGCTGCAATAATAGACAGGGTGACTGCAAGCAGAGTCTAATACTTTGGTCATAGGTCGATTTCAGCGAAGGCGAACACAGTATGATGAATGAGAAGGGCACAAGTTCTGTTTTTGTAGACCATCTTCTGCAGTTACACCTCTTTTCTTTTTTTTTTCCTCCAAGGTAAAAGCGGCTCCAAACGGCGTTCCTCGGATATCATCAGTCTTCTGGTCAGCATCTACGGCAGCAAAGAGCTTTTCATCAACGAGTACCGGACTCTCCTCGCCGACAGACTTCTCCACCAGTTCAGCTACTGCTCAGAGAGGTAGGTCCATTGTACTTAGCGGTGATTGGGTAATACTGCAGTTGCACTGGGGGAGGGGTTTCAGATACTATGTGTGTGTTTGTGTATATAAACAACCTTGCAGCCTACCACATTGTTAGTTTATAGATAATGGCGGTTGGTGTTTTTTGTTTTGTTTTTGTTTCATGCCTGCCAGCCATAAAGATGATAACCTGCAGAATCACAGTAGATCAAACAACAAATACTACACAGCAAATATCAATCATTGATTTACACACACAGGCTCTGGGTTCTATGGAGCCATCCCGTTCCTCTCATGGCCACCTGGTTTCAGCGCTGTTACCCCGGCAACAGTCTCCAACCAATGGGTCGTAGACTTCTCGGTGCCACAGTGGGAGTCTTTGGAAGTCTTCAGGAGCACTCGGGCGGCTCTGTATTGCACCTGCGTGAGCGTGCATGAGCAGTATGGAGCCGCCCGTCTTTAGGAGCACTCTGGCTCACAAAGCCTCCTGCAGTGGGAGATTCGAAGGGGGCGACAGCGCTGGAACGTGGGGACCATGAGAAGAATGGGAAGATTCTGTAGGACCCAGAGCCTTCCCTCTCCATAGGTGAGTATCTGTTTTTTTTATTTTTGTTTTTTTTCTCTTCAGACTTTTAGTAAACCTGAGATGGGGTCTTAAAGCGGATCCGAGATGAAAAACTAAATATAACAAGTGACTTGTCTATATATCTTATCTAAAGTTTAGATAGTTTACACAGCAAATCTGTCTTCAAACAGCTTCAACAGTATATTAATATTTTTTCCTGTGATACAATGGGAGCAGACATGTTTTCTGCTTGTCACTATTACACAATTACACACACAGGCAAGCTTATCTGTATCTAGGCATGCTAATCTGCATATTCTGTGAAAACTCCACTCTTATCTCCTCCATTACACAGGCAACTGATCTGTATCTGCACTGCAGCTCTCAGATTGTGAAAACTCTGCCTCTGAAATCTATAGCTAGTAACACCTTTTTCACCTGCCCAGACTGAAATCCCACAATCCCTTGCAAGCGGCAAGGCGCTCTGGAGAAGCTGTGGGTGTGGCTTGTTTAGTTTATAGGAAATTAGGGTATTAAAACAAAACAAGTATTTGGCTTGAGGAATGCCCTATAAACTATATGTAAGGAACACAATTATGCAAGGAGTAAAAGTTCATCTCGGATCCACTTTAAAGCGGAATATAACCCTGCATTTCAACTTTGCTCTAAAACATTATTTACAGCATATTATATGCAAAAAGCATTTTTTTTTACTAGACCAGCATTGGGTTAAACACAGAGGTTTAAAGTTCCATGGAGAGATATGCAGAAGTTCAGATTGTTACATTCTATTTAGTTAAATGTATCTATTGAGAAATGTTACACACTCTTTGGCTGTCCTCCAGCTCCTTCTCAGTCAGAGAGAGTGAGTCACATTCAACACTTAGATAAATTTATGTAAATAAAATGTATCTATGTCAGCTTCGGATGCATCTGCAGAAATCTCCAGGAACTTTAAAGCTCTGTGTAACCCTTCCAATGCTGGTCTAGTAAAAAAAAAATGCTGGTTGCATATAATATACTGTAAATAATGTTTTAGAGCAAATGCAGGGTTATATTCCGCTTTAAGAAAAATATATACATACCTGGGACTTCCTCCAGCCCCCTCCAGGCTTATCGCTCCCTCTCCGTCCTCCGCCCCCTTGTTCTGCAATTGGCTCCAGAAAGTCGCGCACGGCCGGACTGCGCCTGAGCTGACAGCCGGATTTTCCGAGCCAAGTTGCAGACGAGGAGGACAACGAGGGAGCGATCAGCCTGGACGGGGCTGGAGGAAGCCCCAGGTATGTGTATTTTTTCTTAAGTCCCCATCTCAGGTTTACTTTATGCAAAATCGTCCGCAATCACTCCAATTTTGCTATTTAGGGCTTAAAGGAATACTCTCGATACTCAAGTGTTCTAAAATGACAGTGTGTAAATAATGTCTAAGTAGCTGTGTAAACATTTTCCTACTTTTCATGTTAAATATCAGATTCAAAAGCTGTAATTTATTGAGGGTAGGATTTAGCTATATTGGGACAAATCAATTGCAGAAGGGGTGTCTGCTTCAATGCACAGCCAGAGTTGCATATCAGACTACAGAAAGCAAATATCAAACATAACAAACTCTGAAAGCAAAAACAGTATGAAAAAGCTGTGACAATTAGTTACATTTCCTCTGCTCTCTTTAGACAGGTCAGTCAGAAACACAGGAGCTGCAGCTGTTGGGAGCTCTCTCTCTCTGTCACACGCAGAGCTACACATAGAGTTAACTGATCAAGTGTGAGGGGAATTTCCCCTCTCCTCATGGCTCAGTCAGCCATCAGTTTTGGCGTCAGTAAACTTTGAAAGTATTTTGCTAACACTAAACAAAGAAGTTGCTACTAAAATGTATACACCAGTACTTAGCAGCACTTCCCAAACAATTCCTGTGTCAATTGAAAAAAATATGTGAATCGATAGTATTCCTTTAATACAAACTTGTACTTTCAATACTAGTTTTCAAAAACGTTTAAAGGGAACCAGAGCTAACCTAAAGAAGATTCTATACATACCTGGGGCTTCCTTCAGCCCCACACGCGCTGATCGATCCCACGCTGCCATCCACCGCTGCCCACAGCTACGAGAACAGGCTCCCGTCAGTCACATCATCGGAGCCGCGCTACGCAGGAGAAGTGCGCCCTCTACGTATCTCTCTATATACTCCTGCAGAGATACGCAAAGAGCGCACTTCTGCTACGCTACACTGGCTCCAACTGGCGGCAGAGCGGGGTCCCGGTTCTCCTAGATACGGGCAGCGGTGGATGGCGGCGTGGGAGCAATCGGTGCGTATGGGGCTGGAGGAAGCCCCAGGTATATATATAGAATCTTTTCTTTAGGTTAGCTCTTTAACCTCCTTGCCGGTTATCCCGAGCTCAGCTCGGGGTAACCTGCGCAGGAGGATATCTCAGGCCCCGCTGGGCCGATTTGCATAATTTTTTTTTTTGTTACAAGCAGCTAGCACTTTGCTAGCTGCTTGTAACGTCCGATCGCCGCCGATCCGCCGCAATCCGCCGCGCCGAGTCGCTCCCCCCCACCCCAGAGCCCTGCGCTGCCTGGCCAATCAGTGCCAGGCAGCGTTGAGGGGCGGATCGGGATTCCCTATGACGTCCATGACGTCGGTGACGTCATCCCGCCCCGTCGCCATGGCGACCGGGGAAGCCCTGCAGGAAATCCCGTTCTCAACGGGATTCCCTGCATACTCTGATCGCCGAAGGCGATCGGAGTGGGTGGGGGGATGCCGCCGCTTAGCGGCTATCATGTAGCGAGCCCTTGGCTCGCTACATGATTTAAAAAAAAAAAAAATTAAAAAAATGTGCGGCGCTGCCTCCTTGCCGGATTTTTTAGACCGGCAAGGAGGTTAAGTGCAAAGGGAAGAATTAAAAATAAAATGGGCTGAATTCCTTTAAACTGGTGAAATCTGGCTTCTCTCTGTGACTGTATGGTTCTATGTTGTAGAACACCAAATGACTGCATTGTTCTCCCCGGAAATTTTTTCCAGCCGGGTGGCATAAAAAAGTAGCTGGGTGGGGCGAGATGAGAATGCAGGGCCAGTGCTTCTGTGGGCAACTCTGCTTACAGCACAGGAGGAGGTGTGCCGATGACAGCCGGGTGGTCACCAAAACTAGCCGGGTGGAGCACTCAGCTAAAAGAGCCTGGGGAGAACACTGGACTGCACATCTGTCAGTGTCTTTTTGTTACTAATAAAGTTTGTAATTTTTTGCTTCCACCATTTCAGAGAGATCCGTAACGTGGAGTTGCTGAAGCTGCGCTTTGGAGAGGCTCAGATGCATTACTGTGAGGTTATGCTGAAGGTAGGGATAATGTCCTTCTGGAAGGTCGCCTGGTGACTAACATGTAATAACAGTCAGTGCTGGCTGGGAATCAAATGTCACCTATTATTAGTGTACTCATCCATAGGTGCAACATGTCTTAAAGTGACACTGAAGCGAAAATATGATATAATGAATTGTATGTGTAGTGCAGCTAAAAAATAGAACAGTAGCAAAGACAATAGCCTTATATTGGTTTTCAGTACAGGAAGAGTTTGGAAACTTCACTTGATGTAAAAGAACTTCTCTGAGCTCTTGATCCAACTTGGGTGGCAGGCAGTCTTGTTTGCTGAAGCACTTCTACATCAAAGAAACAGTGAGAGGCCGCTTCAGATAAGGTTTTACTGCAGGGAAGCTCAAAGGGTCATTAGTTCTGCTTTGTTTTATAGCTAAAAATAGAGTGTGGTTTGTAAACTGCAAATATGACAGAATGATGCAATGTTATATTAATAAAAAAATAAATTTAAAAAAGCTCTATAACTGAAAATAAAAATAGACTCTTCTCTTTCCTACTAATGTTCTAGTAATTATCTGTACTACACATACAATTCATTATAAGTTTAGGCTTTTTTCATTTCAGTGTCACTTTAAAGGATACCACAGCCCAAAGGCTGTGGTAAAATCAAAGTTGCAATGTGGAGGGAAAGAAAGATACATACTTACCGCTTCCCTCGTTCCCTGCCGACGGGTCCCGCTCATCTGTTACAGCTCCCGGTACCGACCCGACTCTCCTGACCCTTCACCCGGACATACTGTGCTGCGCATGCGCAGTATGTCACTATACTCTTCGCTTCTGCCGTCGCATCGTGACGGCAGAAGTACGGACACTCCCCCGCCTCCTCCTCTCCCAGCGTGTGCGCTCCAATCTAAAGCTAGCGTGACATGCTGGCTGGAGTTCGCACTGGGATAATCGATGTGGAGAGAGCGGAGGGGGAGTAAGTTAAAAAAAAGACACTGCCGGCTGGAGGGAGGGAGCGAGTGAGTGGGCGGGCGAGTGGGCGGGCAGGCAGCGAGTGGGCGGCGAGCAGGCAGCGGCAGTACAGCCCAACCATTCTGTACATAGATGCAATGACATCTATGGTACAGCGAGAAAATTGTCCCCACATTTATCTCTGCATATGTGCATGTATATACATGTGTATATATACATGTACACACATGTATATACATGCACATATGCAGAGATAAATGTGGGGATAATTTTCTCGCTGTACCATAGATGTCATTGCATCTATGAACAGAATGGTTGGGCTGTACTGCCGCTGCCTGCTCGCCGCCCACACGCTGCCTGCCCGCCCACTTGCCCGCCCACTCACTCGCTCCCTCCCTCCAGCCGGCAGTGTCTTTTTTTTTAACTTACTCCCCCTCCGCTCTCTCCACATCGATTATCCCAGTGCGAACTCCAGCCAGCATGTCACGCTAGCTTTAGATTGGAGCGCACACGCTGGGAGAGGAGGAGGCGGGGGAGTGTCCGTACTTCTGCCGTCACGATGCGACGGCAGAAGCGAAGAGTATAGTGACATACTGCGCATGCGCAGCACAGTATGTCCGGGTGAAGGGTCAGGAGAGTCGGGTCGGTACCGGGAGCTGTAACAGATGAGCGGGACCCGTCGGCAGGGAACGAGGGAAGCGGTAAGTATGTATCTTTCTTTCCCTCCACATTGCAACTTTGATTTTACCACAGCCTTTGGGCTGTGGTATCCTTTAAAGGGCAACCGAGGTGACATGATGAGATAGACATGGGTATGTACAGTGCCAAGAACACAGATAACTATGCTGTGTTCCTTTTTGTTTTTTTCTCTGCCTGAAAGAGCTAAACATCAGGTATGTAAGTGACAGTTTCTATCTGGGTCGGACTGGGTCAGACTATAGCATAACCCTCACTGATAAGGAATTACAGCCATAACACACTTTCCTGTCAGTAAATGGCTTCTGAGAGCAGGAAAGAAATAAAAAGGGTCAATAGTTCATAGATTTGAGCTCTTGCGTACTTCAAAAAAGGTGTCATTGAGCAGAGACAATGAAACAGTAAAAACTTAAAAACCAGATTTAAATATAAAATAAAACTGTGTGATATCTAAAAAAAATCATTTTTAGGAGAAGGAGGATAGATAGAATTGTCTTTATCATCAGTTCATTTTCACCTCAGATGACTGTCATGTCTATTCGGCTGCTGCGCGCTCCCGTGCCCCCCCCCCCCCCCCCCCCCGTTAGCCCCGGAGATCAATGAATGGAAACATAGTTCTCATTCATTGATCTATATGTTTCCATTCATTGATCTAAGTCCCCAGCAGAAAGACCGATGCCTTCTTTGAGAAGCCGCAATCTTTCAGAAGAAAAAAAAAAAAACAGTTTCCCATCCTCCCTTATACCTCATACTTCCTGGAAGCGAGAGCGTTCGCTTCCAGGACTAAAAAAAAAACTGACTGTGGCCATCTTGTGGCTAAATAGTAAAACTACATCCACATACATTTTTTAATTAAATAAACACATATTATTCCTGTTAAAATGCATTTAGAAAAAAAGTCTTGCCAAAATGTACCACCCAAAGAAATCCTAATTAGTGGCGAAAAAAACAAGATATCGATCAGTTCATTGTGATAAGTAGTGATAAAGTTATTGACGAATGAATGGGAGGTGAAAATTGCTAAGATGCATAATGTGAAAAACGACTGCGGTCTAAAATGGTTAAAGGGTATCTGAAGCAAAAACAAAAAAAGCAAAGAAAAATATACTTTCGTCAGTAGAGAGAGGCCTCTCATTAGTCCAGAGGCTTCCCCAATCTTCTTACTTCCCTCCTTCTTTGTTCCTGCACTGACATCTTAGGAAATATTCAACAATAGTGTGGAATATGGTGGCGGCTCCCCTCCATGTATGGCCTTGGTTGCTCTGCATGAAGTAGGGCCAGCACCAGCGGAGTAGCACGATTCACAGAAATATCACTTGTGAGACTGCAGATTGCTGTAGTGCAGGCAAACAAATATATGATGCCTATCAGATTATGTGAATGAGGAGGATTGGGAACTTAATTTACGTTCCTATTCTGTTTTTTTAGATACAGGTTATGGGGTATGTGTTTACAGATGCTAAACTAGGCCTGCAGATCGAACAGTATATTGAATGTCAGTATATGTATTTTACTATCTTTTATGCTCTGATTTTATTAAAGTGTAAGCAAAGCAACATTTTATTGCTAAGACGCAGGAGTCTATTTGTATTTAAAAGAAAATACAGTACTGTACTGCACTCTATTAAACAGACCATGAAATCTTTATTACAGGGACCCTGAGCAGGACCCGGAAATGCTAAAAATGAACTTACCTGAGGCTTCCTTCAGCCCCTGGTAGTCTGTGAGGTCCATCGGCCTCCTCTGGGATCTCTCCATTATTCCGCTGGCGGCTTCCTTCACTAGGAGTCATACACATGCACGCCCCCGCTCCACGTATCGCTCACTTGGCCGTCGCCGTGAGCATTCTGCGCATCTTCGGTTCATTCTTTCGGGAACACTCACGGCTACGGGCGCACACTTGCCGGGCTAACTGAGCCGCCAGCGGAGTAACAGAAGGAGGCCAGAGGACGTTGAGGGACCACACACTGAGGGGCTGGAGGAAGCCCCCAGGTAAGTTCATTTTGACATTTTAGGGTCCTGCTCAGGGTCTCTTTATATGTTACAATACAGTAATTTAAAGTATAGTAACCTTGGGGGAGCCGTGGAACCCAGACTTCAAACAGCCTAAGAAGTTGGCCTTCACCACTGTGGGCACTTCCAGCGATTTGTTCTGGTTGGTTGAGACTTCTGGTTAGTTGAGTTCTGGTTAACTGGGACTCTACTGTATATGCTGTTACAGTTTCTCTTTGCTCCACATTGGTACTGTTGGAGAAATTTAAATTTTCAGATATAAAAACAAGAACAATGAGCGGTTTCCAAATTAATAGAATACAATTTATTTTGCACATATGTGGAGATATTTTTAGACTAAAAGTAGTCAATAGTATAATACCGGACTAGCTGTCAGTGGAGCCTTTAACCTGCCTGGCGTTCTATTAAGATCGCCAGGCAGGCTGCGGGAGGGTTTTTTTTTAATAAAAAAAAAAATATTTCATGCAGCCAACTGAAAGTTGGCTGCATGAAAGCCCACTAGAGGGCGCTCCGGAGGCGTTCTTCCGATCGCCTCCGGCGCCCAGAATAAACAAGGAAGGCCGCAATGAGCGGCCTTCCTTGTTTTGCTTACATCGTCGCCATAGCGACGAGCGGAGTGACGTCATCGACGTCAGCCGACGTCCTGACGTCAGCCGCCTCCGATCCAGCCCTTAGCGCTGGCCGGAACTTTTTGTTCCGGCTACGCTGGGCTCAGGCGGCTGGGGGGACCCTCTTTCGCCGCTGCTCGCGGCGGATCGCCGCAGAGCGGCGGCGATCAGGCAGCACACGCGGCTGGCAAAGTGCCGGCTGCGTGTGCTGCTTTTTATTTGAGCCAAATCGGCCCAGCAGGGCCTGAGCGGCAGCCTCCGGCGGTGTTGGACGAGCTCAGCTCGTCCAGACCGCCCAGCAGGTTAAGGGAAACCGTAACCAAGAATTGAACTTCATCCCAATCAGTAGCTGATTACATGAGAAATCTATTCCTTTTCTCAAACGTATCATCAGGGGACGCTATATGGCTGATATTGTGGTGAAACCTCTCCCACAGTGTTATGTCAGGACAGTTTCCTGTCTGTGAGCCTTGTTGCATTGTGGGAAATAAAAGCTGTTTACAGCTGTTTCCAACTGCCAAAAGAGTAAGCAGAATCTCCTTCCACTGACCATCTGCCAGCAGTAAAAATGTCACCATGTGAAAATGTCACAGTGGTCAAACACTGACTAAATCATTTATACATAATTGTTGTAAAAATGAAGCACTTTTTTTTATTACATTATGTTCACTGGAGTTCCTCTTTAACTTAATCAAAACAAAAAGTGGGCAGTCTCATGACATCATAAAATGTTTACAACTGAAGTCCAATCATGAGCAGTATATTCAAATCCTGGATTAGAAATGTCATGTAGAGTTGTCCTTTTCCTTGATCTTTGATGTGTTTGGCCCCATTCACACTTGCGGTTCGAGTCCGCAAGTGTCCGGGGGTCCGGGAGCCGCAAAGAGACCGTACGGGTCTCTGCGCTGGCCACAAGTTGCGCCGGATGCATGCATCAGTTCCGGCTACAATAAAGTAGCCGGAACTAGATACATTGCAGTGCCAGAAAGGCACCGCAAGCATGGGGGATACCGGCGTGTAGTCCGGGCCCCCCAAGTGGCATAGGACCGGTGCTGGAAGCATCCGGTCCTATTGCCAGTGTGATGAGAAACATCCGTTTCTCATTGCACAGCATGGGCGGCATGTTCGGGTCAGGATCCGGCCCGGGTCTGCAGCCGCACCGGGACGGACTGAAAAATAGCGCATGTTGGAAAAAAAGCCGGACCGTCCCGGAGCTGCGTTCCCGGATCGGATCCTGATCCGGATGGCGCACGAGTGTGAATGGATACATTGATTAACAATGTATCCGTTCACCATCCGCTTTGTACGGAGCGTTCCGGGTCCGGGGAAGCCGGACCTGGAACGCTAATGTGAACCGGGCCTTTGTCTTCAGACTTGAAGGGATGTTTGTCTGGCTGATATCATTGAGGAAAATGTAAGCATGTAATGTCCATCTGAGACAATGAAGTTGGTGCAGATACACAACAGATTGTTTAGTCTTCTCCTACTATACAATGTAGACATTTGCAAAGTCAATACAACCTATGAGAATGTAAACAAACAATTACAAAGAGACCAACCTTTCCCTGTTGCACATTGTTGTTATTCGTAAGGTCTCACAACAAATAAGAGAATGAACATAAACAATTACAACAGTGTTTTGTGAGTGATGAATATGATTTACCTTTTACTTGTAAACTGATCTTGTTGAGTTCAATACAATATACTTCTATATATCCACTGATGATATCTTTGAATTGTTTAACAGTCAAATAGCTGGAATAGCTTGAATCTAGCTGAGCGTCACAGTGACACAGACCATTTCATTTATTCTATGCAACCTTAATAATAATCATTAGTTAATTAGCAGTGGCTGGAAAGAGTACTGGTTAAGGGCTCTGCCTTTGACATGGGAGACCAGGGTTCGAATCCTGGCTAGGTCAAGTACCTATTCAGTAAGGAGTTCAAGGCAAGACTCCCTAACACTGCAGGGTGGCCTCCTGAGCGCCTCCCAGTGGCTGCAGCTTTTGAGCGATTTGAGTCCGACAGGAGAAAAGCGCTATTTAAATGTTCGGATTATTATTATTATTATTATAATTCAGTGCTTTATGCTAGGGGAATATGGGGAACAACAGGCATACATTTATACATGAATAAAATAAACATATCTATGTCCTGAAAAATTACTGTGTGTCCCCGAAAATAAAACAGTGTCTTATATTAATTTTTGCACCAAAAGATGTGCTAGGGCTTATTTTCAGGGGATGTCTTATATTTCTATGAACACACAAGTTCCTGTGCTGTGTGTCCTCCTGCCTTCCCCACTGTGCCGCCTCTTCCTCTGCTGGATCCATCTCTTGTGTCCCCCTCTGTACCCATGTCCTCCTCTATTCCCAAACTCCTGTGTCCCATGTTACCCCATGTCCTCCTGGTGTCTGTCCCCTCGCATCCTCCTCTTACCCCTAGCTCCATGTTGTGCTGTCCCCTTTGTCCTGTGATGTCTTCCTAATCCTCTTCTTTGCTCCATGCTGCTTTGTCCCCGATCTTCAGCTTATGGGGAAGAAGTACGGCAACATCAGAATCCTTTATTTTGCCAAGCATGACAGGATCATGCCCAGAATTGGGTTTGGCACGTACAGAGCTCAGCATCTCCAAAGACATGGCAATAGTGCAATATACAAGAAACATACATGATAAAGCATTTAACAAGATACTACAGATAGTGATGACAGGCTATGAGGACTGAGCCCATGAGGGCAGCCAGTGCCATAATTTCCAAGCACAGAATGTCTGTGACAGGACCAAGTCTGTGAACCTAAGTAGGATGTGGTGGCGGTGAGATGTGGGTGGAGGTCAGGAGGTTTACTGCAGAAGGGAAAAAAGATTTCCTGTGCCTCGTGGTCCTGGTGGGGATGACCCTGAATCTACCCCCTGAACGCAGGTGACTGAAGAAGTAGCAGTGGCCAGGATGAGAGGCGTCCTTGGCTATCTTCAGCGCTCTAGTGCGCAGTCTCGAGTTGTAGAGTAGGTCAAGTGGAGGGAGGGGTTTCCCGGTGATTCTCTCTGCTGATCTAATGACCCTCTGGAGTTTTTGTATGTCGCTGATGGAGGAACCAGAGTACCAGACCAGGATGGAAGAGCAGAGAATAGATTCTGTGGTGGCAGAGTAGAATCTTGTGAGGACCTGATGGGGCATACCAAACTTTTTCAGCTGTCGGAGGAAGAAGAGCCTTTTCTGGGCCTTCGCCACGGTGAAGCTGGTTTTAGCCTTCCATCTCAGGTCATTTGAGATGGTGGTGCCCAGGAGGCGGACACAGGGAACTATCGTCACATCAGTGCCGTCGACGTGGATTGGTGGTGAGGGGTCATGATGAAATAGATAATGATCTTCACAGTTTTTGCTGCGTTAAGGACCAGCCGGTTCTCCCTACACCAGTGACAGATCCTGTCAACCTGCTGACGATAGGCACTCTCGTCATTATTGGTGATAAGGCCAACGATAGTGGTGTCATCTGAAAATTTGATAACCTTGACAGAGTCCGCTGTGGATCTGCAGTTGTTCGTGTAGAGAGAGAACAGCATTGGAGACAGGACGCAGCCTTGTGGAGCCCCCATGTTCGTGGACCGTGGTTGGGAGGAAATGTCGCCCAGCTTGACAGGTTGTGACCTGTGGGATAGGAAGTCTGTGATCCAAATTCGTAGGCTAGAATAGACACCGAGTGCAGCTAGACCCTCCTTAAGTCTGCGTGGACAGATGGTGTTAAAGGCCGAACTAAAGTCCAGGAGGAGGATCCTGGCATACGAGCCTCGCGCTATCCAAGTCGTTGCTGATGAGCTCCAGGCAGATATTGATGGTATCATCGGTGGATCTGTTTTCTCTGCACGCAAACTGGAATTGATCAAGAAGGGGCGTGGTGGAGGACTTCAGAAAGGACAGGACAACCCTTTTGAGGGTCTTTATGATAACGGATGTTAGTGCCACAGGCCTGAAGTTATTGATGTTGGTGACACCTTGCTTTTTGGGGACAGGAATGATTGTAGACCTCTTAAGGCAGGCAGGAACTTTGCCCATCTGATGTGACTTGTTGTAGATGGTGGTGAGAATAGGGGCAAGCTGGCCTGAATAGGACTTCAGGCAGGCAGGGGACACGCCATTCGGGCCAGAGGCTTTCCTGGGGTTCATTGTTCACAGGTGACGCATGACGTCTGATTCGCTCATAGCCGAGGGGGTGCCAGAAGGGTAGCTTGTGGCAGAAGGGTAGCGGGCGGTGACAGGTGCCCCACAGGCGAATCCTGGACCTCAAACCTGCAGTAGAATTTACTGAGTTCTTCAGCAAGTTCAATTCTTGGTGGAGCATGTTGTGGGGCGGGGGGAGGCTTATTTGTAATTGGTGGAAGCTTTAAGGCCGTTCCATTTGGCTCGTGAGTCTTTTGAACAGAGGTTTTGTTCCATCCTCTCAGCGAACTCTCCTTTAGCAACCCTCAGTTCACGATTAAAGTCGTTCCTCACCCTCCTGTATTCCTCAAGGTTGCCTGACTTATGCGCAGCTTCCTTGCGCTTCCGAAGTTGCCGTAGTTTATTGGAGAACCATGGCTTGTTGTTCGGGAAAACTTTATAAGATTTGGTTGGTACATAGGAGTCCTCACAAAAGCTGATGTATGAGGTTACCTTCTCCACCCACTCATCCATGTTTGGTGCTTCCAGAGCCAACTTGTGTTTCTACTGGATCCGATGATCTCGTAGGTGGGACCATGGCTCTGTTATTGGGCCAATCACTGCGCTCGCTGAGTAGCAGCAAGTGCAGTGATTGGCCCAATGATGGATCCTTGGTCCTGCCCGTGAGACCATCGACTCCAGTAAAAACACACTAGTTGCCATACATTCTCCCCGTACTGCAGCTAGGGCTTACTTTTTAGGGTAGGGCTTATATTTCTGGCATGCTTGAAATTCTTGCTAGTGCTTACTTTCAGGGAATGTCTTAATTTCAGTGAAATCGGGTATTTCACAGTACAAGAAATATATGCAACGTGTCTAATGACTACAAAACAAAACTGGCATTAAAGTTTTTTTTTTTTTTTTTTTTTTTTTTTTTTACACAGGACATGGCTGACTCTAGGCGGATTAACTCCAACATACGGGACGAGGAGGAGAAGATACCGGAGGAAGAGAGGCCTCCATTTAACCTGGTGGCGGTCATCCTGTCCAGTGAGTTTTGGCCGGCACTGAAGGAAGAGAAGTTGGAGCTGCCAGAACAGATTAAAGAGACCATGGACATGTATACACGGAGATACGAGAAACTCAAGGTGAGGCATGGAGGCCACATAAACCCCACCTCCAGGAACAAGGGGCTTCCTAGCTGGGGGAGCTTATTTTTATCTATTGTATACAGAAGAGGGGGCCGCCGGCACAGCTGGTGATACTGAGTCTCGTCGGAGATAGCTGGCTGTCCACACACCGCAGGTCAAATCCCAATTGATTTCAGCATGAACTCTCTCTGGAATCGGCTGCGTGCCATCGCCGATTCCGCCCACCTGGCCACCCGCTAAATGTTAATATCCCTTCCCCGTGCCTTCTACATCTCACCTGTCCACAATGCCTGGCGTCGCTCAAGGGAAACGACAGAGTTGCCGCAGCTGGACAGGTGAGATATACAATGCATGGGCGGAAGGGGAAGGGGGAGTTGACATATATACATTTTGAGGGGACAGCAGCCAGAGGTCCTTCTCATTCGTCCATTGTTGCGATATCACACACCATTACCGCCATGCACCCAATCGACCACGTCAGATGGAGCTTGCTCAATCGATACAGTTTGCCAATTTCGGCCCCAAATAAGTTGAATTGTTGATCAGCATACTTTTTGTGGCAATGATTTTTATCCAATTTGATAAAATCATCAAATTGGATGGTCGATGGGCTACAAAATCGCTAGATGTTTGGCCAGCTTTATAGATGTAAACAAGTCTTCTCTGTATTAATTGTACATGTGAGCAAAGTCCATAGAAAAGGTACGTACCAGAGCAGGAGAAAGTTGGGTGGGTGTTGGATACTGAAAGCCTGATGGCTGCTTCTTGTGGTGCACTTCATCGGAGGCTATATTTTATTCTATAGCCTCTGATGAAGCAGTGTCGGAAGCTACTCGTCTGTTTACAACATATGTATATCTGCTGTTATTGACTAGAGCACGCTGAATACTCAGGAACGGTTGCCTCACAGCCCTATCTCTCACCCTGCCTCTTATGCTGGATACACACCATGCGTTTATGCGTCGAATGCGTCCGTCGATACGCGTCGATTCGATTATTTCCGAGCGCATTTCGATGATTTTTAGGTCGATTGCCATATAAAGTATGGCAAATCGATCTAACGATCCATCGAAACGTGAATTGGACATGTCGGAAATAATCGAATCGATGCGTATCGACGGACGCATCGAACGCGGAAAAGCATGGTGTGTATCCAGCATAATACACACACCGTAGTACTGGCTGTCTCTATCTACTCTACCATTGCAGATTATTTTTATCTATGCAGAAGCATTGTGCTTAGCTGATAAATCACTTTTTAAAGTGGGATGGTCTCCATAAAAATCACATTTCAACAACTGGTCTGAGTGTATTAAGTGATAAAGATGCTAATCCTCCATTCAAAAAACTTTCAAAACTTTTTCTGCTGTTATGGTTTGGAGTTATCACATACCTTAGGAGCACTAGCCCTTTAGTAGTCAGTGCCAAACAGTTGCATGCTGGGGGGTTCTTTTTATCTATAATATATTCCTCCTCTTCCCTTTATTTCCCTGCCTAGCTGAAATATGATCCTCTGCTCACTTGTGTTTACAAGCAAGGCTGGGGTGACTCAGTGATTGGAGGAGAAAAGAAAAAATGTTAAGGGAAGAAATCGCATCAGTATTTAGCCTCAAACTGTGGGCAAAAGACATGGCCCCCACCTGGAACAGAATTCTCTTCATTTACTATATAAAAGTCACTGAAATCAAAACGTGGACAGTACAATACATGTGTTATGTAAGTAGATCAAGTATTTCTATACTTCTATATTTTCTTTTCCCTGGCACAGTATGGCTAATCCTCCTGCTTTAAAGTGCTTCTTGTAAAACGCCTTTGTCAGCCATTTCCTTTTTCACCGACCTCTGGAACTGCAGGCTGCTTTCTTCTCAGGAAGTTGTCTGTGCCCCACCCTTTTGCTTTAAAAAACAAGCGACACCCATGCTAACCTAGTAATAAAATAACACATATATAAGTAGATAAATACTACTTCTACTTACATAACAGATGTATTGTGCTATCCACGTAATGATTTCTGTGATTTTTTTTTTTTTTTAAAGGAAAAGCAGAAAATCCTATTGCTGGCAGTGGCCATTTTGCCAAGCTAATGCTGACATCATATCCTCCCTGACTCTTGTTTTTCCCCCTCCCTTCTCTTGCTCATTGTGTATTCATTAGCTGCCCTCCTCCCAGAGTCTTTTTTTTTTTTTTCACTGAGTCACCTCAGCCTTGCTTATAAACACAAGTGATCAGCTAGGCAGGGAAATAAATGGAAGAGGAGGAATATATTGTAGATAAAAAGAACTCCCAGCATTCAACTTTTTGGCACTGTTTGGCATTAGGGCCAGTGCTCCTAAGTATGTGATAACTCCAAACCATAACAGCAGAAAAAGTTTTGAATGCAGGATTAGCATCTTTATCACTTAATACACTCAGACCAGTTGCTGTTGAAATTTGATTTTTATGGTGACAATACCGCTTTAACAGCATGTTAACGTGCGGTTTCAATCAGTTGAGGTGTAGATTTTAAATGGGGTCCACATTGAAATGGAGTGAAAATTAGGTACAGCATTAAATTGCAAAAAGCCTTGTGCTATGTATTTAAAATGACGATGAAGCCAGATTTAAAGAGACACTGAAGCAAAAAAAATATATGATATAATTATATTGGTTGTGTAGTCCAGCTAAGAAATAAAACATTGGGAGCAGAGACATAAGTCTACTATTGTTTCCAGTACAGGAAGAGTTAAGAAACTCCAGTCGTTTTCTATGCAAAAAGCCATTGAGCTCCAGGACTTTCAAAGTCGCAGAGAGCTCTGTCTTCTGAAGCCTATTATCTCAAGTGTATCTAACTGTATTGTTTTTTTCCAGAGGGCAGTTCAAAAGTTCACTAGCCTGCTCTGTAAAATCATTTAGAATGCTGAGTAGTGTGTAAACTGCAATTATTAGAGAATGATGCAATGTTATAAAAAAAACTATATAACTGAAAATAAAAATATGCGACTAGTTTCTCTGCTACTAATGTTCTAGTAATTATCTGTACTACACAACTAATTCATTATATTATAATTTTTTTCACTTCAATGTCTCTTTAAAGGTCAACTGAAGCAAGATGTATATGGAGACTGCCATATTTATTTTTTTGAAACTATACCAGTTGCCTGGCTGTCCTGCTGATCCTCTGGCTCGAATACATTATTGTCAGATCTGACAAGATTAGTTCCATGTGTGTTTCTGGTGTGAATCACACACTACTGCAGCCGAATAGACCAGCAGGGCTGCCAGGCAACTGGGACTGTTTAACAGGAAATCAATATGGCAGCTTCCATATACCTTTCACTTCAGTTGTCCTTTTAAACAAAAAGTTAGGTAGTAACCTATTTAGAGGGAAGGCTCTGGATCCCATAGAGCCTTCCCAGTCCCCTCTCCGTCTTCTCATTTCACTGCTGTCCCCCTGTTGAAGCCGTATGACCTACAGGTTGAATACCGCTTCGGAACTCTTAGGGCCCGTTTCCACTATCGCGAATCTGCATGCGTTTCCTGCATGCAGATTCGCACAGCCAATACAAGTGGATGGGCCTGTTTCCACTTGTCAGTTTTCCTGAGCGTTTTTCTGTGCAGGATTTTTCTGCACGGCAGAGCCCTCAGAATTCGCCTGCGTGTGGAATGCATGCGAATCGCCGCTAATTTATTTAATAGGCAAATCGCCTGCGGCTTGGTATGCGAATTTTCATGCGAATTCGCATGGAAATCAATGGAAAAGCACACCGGCACTGCCATGGTTAAATTCGCATACAGCGTCATCCATGCGAATTTTCATGCGAATTTTTACCACGGCGATTCGCACCGCACAAGTGGAAACGGGCCCTCAAAGAGAAACCGTGACCAAGAACTGAACTTCATCCCAATCAGTAGCTGATACCCCCTTTCCCATGAGAAATCTTTACCTTTTCTCAAACGTATCATCAGGGGGGGTCTGTATGGCGCGTACATTTGAAATTGGCGCCGGTAGACTTGGGCGCAGGATACAGCCGGTATATGGCTGATCCTGCTTCTGCACAAGTCCGGCCCGTATTAATTACTATTCCCCCTCCAGGCCGCCCTGGATAGTAGGGGAATGAAATAATTTGGCTTCCAGCTATTGTTGGACGCCGAATTATTGTGTTTTTTAAGCAACTTCAGCTCCGTCTTCTGACTGAGCCGACGTTACTCACTGAGCACCACTATAGACTGATCCCCATTACAGTCTATGGCGGCGCTGGCTGTGCCCAAATCTAGCAGCGCTGAAAAGCACTGCTCCACTGTATGGCTGATATTGTGGTGAAACCCCTCCCACAAGAAACTGAGGACCGTGGTACTCCTGGCAGTTTCCTGTCTCTGAACCTTGTTGCATTGTGGGAAAGAGCGGTTTACAGCTGTTTCCAACTGCCAAAACAGCAAGCAGCATCTCTTTCCAGTGACATCTCCTGTCAGCAGTAGAAATGTCACCATGTGATAAATGTCTGAATGTAAATCAGGGAGAGGAAAGTTTTCACAATGGGCAAACACTGACTAAATCATTTATACATCATTATTGTAAAAATGAAGCACTTTTTTTTTTTTTATTACGTTATTTTCACTAGAGTTCCTCTTTAATGAAGGCTTTGGAAGCTCTCGTGTCCCCAAGTACTTCTAGAGACGAGCAGCTCCGTCCTGCGCATGCGTGCTAATGTGCAGTACGGATGTGCCCATCTTTGGAAGCACCCGGGGACACAAATGCTTCCGAAGACTGCCGAGTAGTCCTGAATGTGCTAAATAACAGTGGTTGATAACGGAGAGGGGACCGGGTAGAGTCTATGGGATCCAGAGCCTTCCCTCTAAATAGGCGAGGATTTAACTTTTTCATTAAAGGGATACTGTAGGGGGTCGGGGGAAAATGAGTTGAACTTCAGCCCTAGATCAGCCCTAGAGAAAGCTGCTCCACCAATATTTCGCCGCCACCGACCCCCTAACCCCCAGCCCTGGCGCACTACCCATACTCGCAACCTCCAGAGGAAAACACGCGCCACTGAACGGAAATGGAGAAAAACTAGACTTAACCAGGATTTCCTACAGTACAAGACCAACCTGCTGCAGTTCCACACTGCCCTTGCTCATGCGAAGCAGGAATACTTTACCAAGCTCATCGGAGCACAAGCTTCCAATCCCCAGCGTCTTTTTGCCACTTTCAACTCCCTGCTTAAATTCACCCTCAGTTTCCTCCCTCTCTGCCACAGATTTAGCCACCCACTTCACCAACAAAATTGTCTCCATCCGCCAAGAAATATCCAATCTCCAATCTTCACCTCCCACCCCCTCCCAACCAGCTCCTCCTCCACCCTATCCTCCCCTCACAACCTTCACTCCTACTACCACCGAGGAAGTCAACCACCTACTGCAGACTTCCCATACCACTACTTCGCCCCTTGACCCCATCCCTTCTGATTTACTCCAGCCTCACTTCACGGAATTGGCCCCAGTCCTCACTACCCTGTTCAACCTCTCCCTATCCACAGGCACCTTCCCCTCAGACTTCAAGCAGGCCACTGTACTACCCCTGCTCAAGAAACCCTCCCTCGACCCCTCGCTACCCTCCAACTACCGTCCTATCTCCCTCCTCCCCTTTGCCTCAAAACTCCTGGAGCGTCTGGTTCACAAATGCCTGACCCAGTACCTCAATGCCAACTCAATCCTAGACCCACTGCAATCTGGATTTCGGCCTGCCCACTCAACCGAAACTGCTCTCACCAAAGTGGTCAATGACCTTGCCTTAGCTAAAGCTGAAGGTAAATACTCCTTTCTCCTCCTCCTTGACCTTTCAGCAGCTTTTGACACAGTAGATCATCCCCTACTCCTCCAGTCCCTCCAGTCCTTGGGCATTCACGATCTCGCCCTGTCCTGGCTTTCATCCTACCTCTCCAACCGCTCCTTCACGACCGCCTTCAATGAGTCCTCGTCCACCCCCAACCACCTCTCGGTGGGAGTCCCCCAAGGTTCGGTCCTTGGCCCCCTACTGTTCACCCTATACACATCCTCCATTGGCAAGGTTATCTCCTCCATGGGTTTTAACTATCATCTGTATGCAGATGACACCCAGATCTACCTCCACACCCCTGACATATCCACCACTACCATGGACAAGGTCTCCTCCTGCCTATCAGCCATCTCCTCCTGGATGTCCGCTAGGTTCCTGAAACTAAATCTAGACAAAACGGAATTTATGATCTTCCCACCCCGGCCATCCACGAACCTCCCAGATGTGCATGTCACTGTTAACCACACTACCATTCGCCCTACCTCTCAAGCCCGTTGTCTGGGTGTAACCCTGGACTCCGCACTCTCCTTCACTTCCCACATCCAAATCCTCACAAAGTCCTGCAACTTCCACCTTCGTAACATCTGTAAGATTCGCCCTTTCCTGACCTCTGCCACCACCAAACTCCTCATCCATGCCCTCATAATTTCCCGCCTTGACTACTGCAATGCCCTGCTGTCTGGTCTCCCTATGACCCGAACAGCCCCACTGCAGTCCATCATGAATGCGGCAGCCAGAATTATCCACTGCTCCCATCGCTCCACCACGGCAGATCCCCTCCTAGAATCCCTCCACTGGCTTCCTATCCAGTCCAGAATCAAATTCAAGATACTGCGTCTGACCTACAAATCTGTCCACAAAACCTGTCCAACCTACATTTCCGATCTTACTCAGAGGTACACACCTAGCCGCTCACTCCGCTCTTCCAATGAACTTCGCCTAACCGCCCCCCGCATCACCCAGTCCCATGCACGCCTCCAGGACTTCTCAAGAGCTGCTCCAACACTATGGAACTCCCTACCTCCACCCATTAGGGCAGCCCCCTCCTTCAACATCTTCAAGAAAGCCCTCAAAACTCACCTTTTCACTCTGGCCTACTACCCCTCACAAGTGCTCTAAACCTACAGCTGAACTCTGGTCCCCTACCGTTCGTGTCCTTACCTCTCCCTCTAGATTGTAAGCCTTTGGGCAGGGTCCTCCTCCTTTTGTGTCCTACCTGATCATGCACCTCCATTACTGTGAACCCATGCTATGCATCTGAGTGAACCTAACTTGCCTAATCTCCATGCTCAATCCAGTGACTGACTAAGCATTACCTTGTACTCATACTGTGCTGTGTGATCTGGTTTTCTATTATTCCTGTATTGTCATATTGCTGTATGTCACCCCTAAATATTGTCTGTAACCTAAATTAATGTTCAGCGCTGCGTAATATGTTGGCGCTTTATAAATACAATAAATAATAATAATAACTTACCCGGGGCTTCTAACGGTCCCCCGCAGACATCCTGTGTTGGCGCAGCCACTCACCGATGCTCCGCCCCGCCTCCGGTTCACTTCTGGAATTTCAGACTTTAAAGTCTGAAAACCACTGTGCCTGCGTTGCCGCGTCCTCGATCCCGCTGATGTCACCAGGAGCGCATAGCGCAGGCCCAGTATGATCTGTGTTTGCGCAGTACACTCCTGGTGACATCAGCGGGAGCGAGGACACGGGCGTGCAGGCGCAGTGGAAATCTGACACAAGTGACAGGATTTGGACTAGTCCATCTCTTCATAGTGGATTCTCAGGGATTTATTTATTTTTCAAAAGCACTTAGTGAATGGCAGTTGCTCTGTCTAACTGCCAAAAAAACTGTGTAGCGAGCAAGAAAGCTGGCCAGCATCATTGTTTAAATCCTTTTTAGGCACATTGGAAGGTCATTGTATACAGAACATGCCTCTGTGTCCTGATATGATTTATCAAACCCACCTCTTTAAAGTGTACTCCCTCTCCCACGGCCGGGAGCATTCTGTGCCTGAGCGTTCTGCATCCCGGCGACGGGGTGCACAGCCAGGCCACGCACTACGACCCGACTGGCCGGATCATCGGGATCCAGGCGGTGGAGGACAGCGAGGGATCGATTAGCCTGAATAGGTTGGAGGAAGCCCCATCTATGTATTATTGTTTTTATTATTTAACCTCTCATGTTTACTTTAAAGAGAACCCGAGGTGTGTTTAAAGAATGTTATCTGCATACAGAGGCTGGATCTGCCTATACAGCCCAGCCTCTGTTGCTATCCCAAACCCCACTAAGGTCCCCCTGCACTCTGCAATCCTACATAAATCACAGCTGTGCTGTGAGGCTGTGTTTACATCTGTAGTGTCAGTCTCAGCTGCTCCCCCGCCTCCTGCATGGCTCCGGTCCCTGCCCCTGTCCCTTCCCTCCAATCAGCAGGGAGGGAAGGGATGCAGGCGGGGACTGAGTTCTGCAGGAGGTGGGGAGAGCAGCAGACTGACACTATAGAGATAAACACAGCCAGCTCTGACAAGCTGTTTGTCAGCAGCGTGGCTGTGATTTATGAGGGATTGCAGAGTGCAGGGGGACCTTAGGGGGGTTTGGGATAGCAACAGAGGCTGGGCTGTATAGGCAGATCCAGCCTCTGTATGCAGATAATATTCTTCAAACCCACCTCGGGTTCTCTTTAAAGTGAATGGGAACCGCATTTAAAAAAAAAATGAAGCAAATACTTACCTAAGGAGAGGGAAGGCTCTGGGTCGTATAGAGCCTTCTGTCTCCTCTTTCGGTGCTCTCTATCTATCCTGTGCTGGCTCCCCCCCCCCCCCCCTGTTTCAATCCCCCACCGAAGGGGTATTTGGAGGTCTTCGGGTGCCGTGTCCTCCCGAAGACGTGCGGCTCCATACTGCACAGGCGTGAGCGTGCAAGAGAGCGTGCTTGCGCAGGCGCAGTACAGGGCCGCCCTTCTTCAGGAGCACTCGGGCTCCCTGAAGACTTCTGAAGCCTCCTACGGCCGGATAAAGCACTATTTGACTAATTTTGTCAAATACTGCTACCAGGCAAGCCAGCACTAGAACGAGGGAACCAGGAGAGGAGCCGGAAGGCTCTATAGGACCCAGAGCCTTCCCCCTCCTTGGGTATCTGTCTCATTTTTTTTAAAATGCGGTTCCCATTCACTTTAAGCCTGTGGTAATGTCAGCACTGATCTACTATGTTCTGCCTGCAGGCCATGAGGACGCTGAACTGGAAGCACCACCTGGGGCTGGTGACCTTGGACCTGGAGCTGGCGGACCGCACCCTGTCATTCTCCGTGTCCCCGATTCACGCCGCCATCATATTAAACTTCCAGAATAAAAGTAAGAGCGCTGATTTATAAACTCAACTAATCATCTCCGGCCACGTGGCTGTACAACCTGTAAGTTGCCTCCAATTCCCTTTATTAACCTCCGTGGCAATTTTGCATGTTCTGGAAACCTTCATGGGAAAATTTGCGCACAAATTTTAATACACAAAAATGCATGCTAAAAACTGCACATTTTCTGCCAAAAAGCTGAAGAGTGGGGAAATGGTGGCCTGGCGGAAAGAGAAAGTTAAGTTATCTTGTGCAATCATTTTGGGTTTGAAACGTTTATTATACGCAAAATGTATAGTAGACCCTTGTGTCACAAGAGCCCCACTGGCCGTGAACACGCAAAACCGTCCGATCCGATTCTAGCACACAGATTGAGAGCTATGGACGCAATCTGCGTAGAATTGGCGGAGTTTGAGCGTCACGACGCAGTAGGGAGCCTGTGAGGTTACGAAAATACACTTTTACTCCAACCCAGGGGTAGATTTGCCACCATCTCTGTTTTCTATCAGCCCAGAGAAAACTGCTAACTGGCTATAGACCTGTGAAACAAACAACCGGTTAAAACTGTGCAATTCCTATCTATCTATCAAAACAGTAGCGTCCCTTCGGAAGTTTAGGTCTCGTCTGTGTATACTGAATAGAAGGTTTTACTGAGAGGTAAAGACCTTTTAAAAAGCCTTTATTTGTTACAATATAAATAATTAATATATACAGACAATCGTGAACAATTAAACGATGAGAGACAGTGATAACACAGTACATAAAAGAAAAAGGGATAAAAAGAACGAATACTTATGATTCTGTGGAAAGTCCGTTCGGGAAAAGACAAAGTTCCTTTGTTGCAGTTAGTTCGCAATATGGCCGAACCACATGGCCGTTGCTCCGCCTGCAAGATGGCCACTGCTATTTCCCCAAGCAGTGGCAGTCTTTTCGGTATGATGGAAAGTGGGGGAATTGGCTGGGGGTCCTCATGCAATCAGTTTTGAGCACTGACATTTCTGGGCGGAGTCTCAAGCTCAGCCCAGGGGCGTGTCAGGCAGTGAGTTCTCAGGGGAGGAACTTCCAGCCATCCACAAAATATGTCCAATTTCATACCCCGCCGGGGTTTTGTCGCACATGCAAACCGATTTCATATTCAGATTGGGCTGAGAATACACGTTCATAGGACATCAAACTTGCAATATTTGGGGCGCACGGGGACCCCATTATTCATATCTCAGCCCCTGCTCGGGTTACCTGGCTATGTCTAGTATCACCATATTCTACAGAATTAGGGAAACAAAATTATGTAATTTTCATATTCCTCCCATGGATGGTATTTGCAAAATGTGACAAAGTTATCAACACCATGCATTCCATACTCAGTCTAGTCGGTGCCGTCAAGACTGGGAGGAATGTAGGTGTCAATAGACCTCATGCTGTGCTAGCTTCCCCTGTTGAATAGACTCTGTTGGTATTTCAGCTCTGCCCAATTAGCACATTAGTGTCACCAGAGCTTTTCCGGGAGCCTTAACAGGATTTCTTGCTAAACCAGGTTGCTTTAGCCATATGCTAACGCAGGCCCATTCAGCCCTCATGGCAAAAGGGGGGGGAAGGCAGGAAGGAAAAACTTCTATTTTAAAAATAAAGAATGTCAGTTTTCCGATCACGGTTGCGATCGGACAATCGGCCGCGAATCCTCGGACGACTGGGCGTCGCCCGGCGTCACACCTCCCCCTTCCCGAGCTCTGCTCAGGGAGGTGTCAACAGGACGCCTTCCGTAGCAGCTATTGGCGCTGTTGGGTCGGGTTCCCCCTGACACCGCGACAGCCCATCAGCGTTTTGGTGTCGGCTGCCTGCTTTGTGTTGGATCGTAAAGTCGTACTGCTGCAATGACAGGCTCCACCGTAGGAGCTTGCCGTTGGTTCCAGCAGTACGGTTTAGCCAACTCAGGGGATTGTGATCAGTGACGATCGTGAAGGAGCGGCCGTACAGATACGACTGCAGTTTCTGTAGGGCCCACACGATCGCCAGGCACTCCTTTTCAGTTGTGGAGTAGGCTACCTCTCGGGGCAGGAGCTTCCGGCTCAGGTAGAGGATAGGGTGTTCATCCCCCTTTCCATCCACCTGGCTGAGGACTGCGCCGAGACCGTAGTCAGAGGCATCGGTTTGCACCACAAACCGACGACTGAAGTCTGGGGCCTGAAGCACAGGGGCGCTTGCGAGGGCCTGCTTCAAGGCCTGGAAGGCATTCTCGCAAGCGGGGGTCCAGCTAACAACCTTGGGGTGCTTCTTGCTAGTGGCATCGGTCAGGGGCTTCGCCAGTGTACTATAGGCGGGAACAAATTTCCTATAGTAGCCGGCGGTCCCCAGGAACGCCTGGACCTGCTTTTTCGTGATAGGTCGAGGCCATGCCAGGATGGCGTCCACCTTTCCCGTGTCAGGTTTCAGGGTGTTACCCCCCACCCGGTGGCCTAAGTACTGCACCTCGGTCATGCCAATCTGACACTTACTCGGTTTAACCGTCAGATTGGCCATGGCCAGCCTCTCTAGTACCTGGGACAGGTGTTTGAGGTGTTCTTCCCAGGTGGGGCTGAACACCGCAATGTCATCCAGATACGCTACAGCGAACCCTTGCATTCCCTCTAGCAGGTCGTTCACGGCCCGCTGAAACGTGGCGGGGGCGTTCTTCATCCCAAAGGGCATCATCGTGAACTCGAAGAGGCCGAAAGGGGTGATGAAGGCCGACTTTTGCCTCGCGTCAGGTGCAAGTGGTATCTGCCAATACCCCCGGCTCAGATCCATGATTGATAGGTACCTGGCTGATGCCAGTGTATCTAGCAGCTCATCAATGCGAGGCATGGGGTAGGCGTCTGTAGTGGTGATGGCGTTCAGTTTCCTGTAGTCTACGCAGAACCGAGTTGTCTGGTCCTTCTTGGGGACCAGGACAACAGGGGCTGCCCAGGCACTACTGGACTTTTGAACCACCCCTAACTCCAGCATCTCCCTCACCTCCTTCTGCATGTCCGCCTGTACCTCGGGAGAGACACGGTAAGCGGATTGCCTGATGGGGGGATGGGTACCTGTATCTACCCCATGCACCGCCATACTGGTCCGCCCCGGGATACCGGAGAAGGTGTGCTGGTACTGGCCCAGCACCTTCTGTAACTGCTCTTGCTGGGCTGAGGCGAGCTGTGGATTGACGTTTAGGTCGCCGTCCACATCTCGTACGTCAGCCAGCAGGTCTAACAGGGGGTCTGCCTCTCCCTGCTCTAACCGGCTGCACACTGGCAGCGCATACTGGGTCCTGTCATGGTGGGCCTTCAGCATGTTTACATGAAAGCTCTTCTGCTTCCTGCCCCCCATGTTCACTAGATACGTCAGAGGGTTTAACCGCTGCACTACAGTAAAAGGCCCCTCCCAGGCTGCTTGCAGCTTGTTCTGCCTCACGGGAAGAAGGGCATATACCTTGTCACCCACATCAAATGACCGCTCTCCAGCAGTGCGGTCGTACCATGCTTTTTGTTTGGCCTGAGCCTGGGCCAGGTTGTTGGTCACTACTGCGGACAGGGACTCCATTTTGTCCCTGAACTTGAGGACGTAATCGACCACGGAGACATCAGTGGGGTCGCCCTTGCCCTCCCATGTCTCCCGCATCAATTGTAAGGGTCCTCGGACATTCCTCCCATACAGGAGTTCAAACGGGGAAAACCCGGTTGACTCCTGCGGCACCTCCCTGTACGCAAACAACAGATGAGGCAGGTATCGTTCCCAGTCCCCACCTTGCGACTCAACAAACGTGGTCAGCATTTGCTTCAGCGTCCCGTTGAACCGTTCACACAGTCCATTGGTCTGCGGGTGGTAGGGACTGGAGACAATGTGCGTCATGTGTATCTTTTTGCACAGGGCCTCCATGAGTTCGGACATAAACTGGGATCCCTGATCGGAGAGCATCTCCGCAGGGAACCCGACTCGGGAGAAAATGTTAAGTAGCGCGTCTGCTACCTTGTCCGCCCTCAGGGAGGAGAGCGCCATGGCCTCAGGATAGCGGGTGGCGTAATCCACCACCGTCAGGATGTACCTTTTGCCACTGCTGCTGGGAGTGGGCAATGGTCCAATTATGTCGACTGCCACTCTGTGAAAGGGCTCACCTATGATTGGCAGTGGACACAAGGGAGCCTTGCGGGGGTTCCCAGCCCGTTTTACCTTTTGGCAAACAGTACATGAGCGGCAATAGTTGGTCACATCGATCCGCATCCTGGGCCAGTAGAAATGACCCTGGATACGGTCAAGTGTCTTGTGGATTCCCAAGTGCCCTGCCAGGGGAATGTCATGTGCGGACTTCAGCACATGCCCCCGGAAGGCACTGGGTACCACAAGCAACTTGGTACCCACACTTGTTTCACCTTCGGTGGGCTGTACAGGCTCGCTGTACAGCTTACCACCTTCCCAATATACCTTGAAGGTATCTTCATTCGTGAGGGGCTCCGAAGCCTGCCTTCTGAGTGCCTCGAGGCTAGGGTCAGTCTGGAGTGCTTGCACAAATGCAGCACTCTCGCTCTCAGCCAGCTGGCCCGTGGCATATGCAGTTAGTGGCTGAAGGCTACCATCCCTGTGGTCAGAGGAGGGGGAGGAGGCCGGAACCTCTTCCACCTGCTCTGAGCCCAGGTTCTGAGCAGCGCGGCTGCGTGTTACTGCCAGTACAGGTACACCTTCAGACTGGCACATACTGGCATTACTCACATCCTGGCTGCATGCATGAATTACAGTGACAGGTACAACAACATTTTCATCACAAACAATCGGTATATCAAACACAGGTACCTGTGACACAGGTACTATTGGACTCGGTACCCCTGGACTGGGCACATTCAACCCACCTCCCCCCTGTTCTTGCCCCTTGGTGCAAAGTACCTTAGTGTGGGCGGAGAGTCCGTCTCCCTCCTGGCAGTCTGAGGGGCTTGGGGCAGGTTCATAATAGGACACAAGCTTGCCCAGGTCGGTCCCCAACAAAACTGGGACCGGCAGTTGGTCCAGGACCCCAACAACCTTCTCTTGAACCCCCACCCCCCAATCGATGGACACCCGAGCCTGGGGAATGCGAGAAAGAGTGCCCCCCACTCCAGTGAGGGTAAGGTATTTGTCAGGGAGGATATTTTCCGTCGGGACCAGGTGCGCACGCACCAGGGTGACATCCGCTCCAGTGTCGCGGAAACCGGTAACAAGCTGGTCGTTCACTGTAACCAGCTGGTGGTTGCTCGTAGCGGAGTGGATCCCTCTCCCACCTGCGAACATGACGTTGTTGGGTGCTCCCGGCTGGGGTGCGCTGGCTGGCGGCAGTTGCCGTGGGCGAGGTGTAGGTGGTGCAGGAGCTGGCGCGGTCTGCCTCCGCTCCGGGCAGTTAAACTTCATGTGTCCGGGCTTGCGGCAAAAGTGACAGGTGATGCCCTCTGTTACTGCAGGCCTGGACGCAGCAGCTGCGCTGGAGGGCCTCTGGGGCGCACGGCTCACAGAGGTAGGAGAGTCTGCAAAATTGTGGGACTGACCTCCTCTCCAGCTAGATGGGGCAGTCCTGCGGGTCTCCGGCACCCTGGTCGTTGCAAAGGTCTCAGCGAGGTCTGCAGCGACCGTCGCTGACGCCGGTCGGCGCTCCAGCACAAACTGGCGTACATCAGCCGGGCAAATGTTCAGAAACTGCTCCAGGACGATTAAGTCCTCCAGGACACCGTAAGACCCTTTAGTGAGGCCTAGCGTCCACTGGCGGAGTGTGGTGAGCAGACTGCTGACCACATCTTGATAAGAATCAGTAGATTTTTTCTGCCAGGACCTGAACCTTTTCCGGTAGGCTTCTGGCGTCAGCTGGTACTTAGTGATTATAGCCTCCTTTATAGCGGTATAATCATTGTCCTTTTCCACAGGCAGCTCTGAGAAAGCATCAAGCGCTTTGTAGCGCAGCAAGGGTGTCAGATGTCTGGCCCACTGGTCTTGGGACAGACGATACTGACGGCAGGCCTTTTCGAAAGACCTCAAAAACAAGTCAATGTCAGTGTCTTTTTCGATAATAGCAAATTTAAATTTTGCACTTACTGGAGCGGCAGTCCCTTCAGCAGGGAGGCTGGGCGTTGAACTCCGGCTGGCTTGCTGCACTTTCGCCATGTTCAGCTCATGCTGTCGTCTCTCCCGCGCCTCTGCAGATTGGCGTTCCTCTCGCTTTTGCTCCGCCATGTACTGCAGGTACTTGTCCACATCAGTTTCCATCAGCTTTTGCAATGCCTGCTGCATTACTGGATCAACATAACTGGACAGTCCAGTACTGGCCGGTTCCAGGCGAGTACTTTCAGGGGTTCTGGGGTCGGGGATCACACTGACAGCCTCCTGCGTATCTGTTGCCGCATTGCCCGCGGGTTGCTCAACCTCGGTACGCACAGGATCTTCAGTCTCTGGTTCCCCTCGACTTGCGTTAGATGAGCCGGTGTCCTCCACAGTGGACACCTCCAGCGTCCGCAGATTCTGGCTATCCCATCGGTACAAGTCCGTTATCAGGTCCTGCTGTTTCTTGCCGCGGATGTCCATGCCTCTCGCCTCGCACAGACTCTGCAGGTCGGATAGGACCATGACCTTGTAATTCCCGGACATTTCCATGCCAAATAAAAGAAAACTTAGGGGAGGGGTACTGGTTACACAGTCTCTCTGTATATATGAACAATATATTGCACTCAGTCACTACCAACGAATTAGTTCGTTTCTCGATAGGGCTAATTCGATAGCCCTACCTGAGATACTATCAGCACACACAGATCCCAAACGCTGCCGACCACTGTCACAAGAGCCCCACTGGCCGTGAACACGCAAAACCGTCCGATCCGATTCTAGCACACAGATTGAGAGCTATGGACGCAATCTGCGTAGAATTGGCGGAGTTTGAGCGTCACGACGCAGTAGGGAGCCTGTGAGGTTACGAAAATACACTTTTACTCCAACCCAGGGGTAGATTTGCCACCATCTCTGTTTTCTATCAGCCCAGAGAAAACTGCTAACTGGCTATAGACCTGTGAAACAAACAACCGGTTAAAACTGTGCAATTCCTATCTATCTATCAAAACAGTAGCGTCCCTTCGGAAGTTTAGGTCTCGTCTGTGTATACTGAATAGAAGGTTTTACTGAGAGGTAAAGACCTTTTAAAAAGCCTTTATTTGTTACAATATAAATAATTAATATATACAGACAATCGTGAACAATTAAACGATGAGAGACAGTGATAACACAGTACATAAAAGAAAAAGGGATAAAAAGAACGAATACTTATGATTCTGTGGAAAGTCCGTTCGGGAAAAGACAAAGTTCCTTTGTTGCAGTTAGTTCGCAATATGGCCGAACCACATGGCCGTTGCTCCGCCTGCAAGATGGCCACTGCTATTTCCCCAAGCAGTGGCAGTCTTTTCGGTATGATGGAAAGTGGGGGAATTGGCTGGGGGTCCTCATGCAATCAGTTTTGAGCACTGACATTTCTGGGCGGAGTCTCAAGCTCAGCCCAGGGGCGTGTCAGGCAGTGAGTTCTCAGGGGAGGAACTTCCAGCCATCCACAAAATATGTCCAATTTCATACCCCGCCGGGGTTTTGTCGCACATGCAAACCGATTTCATATTCAGATTGGGCTGAGAATACACGTTCATAGGACATCAAACTTGCAATATTTGGGGCGCACGGGGACCCCATTATTCATATCTCAGCCCCTGCTCGGGTTACCTGGCTATGTCTAGTATCACCATATTCTACAGAATTAGGGAAACAAAATTATGTAATTTTCATATTCCTCCCATGGATGGTATTTGCAAAATGTGACAAAGTTATCAACACCATGCATTCCATACTCAGTCTAGTCGGTGCCGTCAAGACTGGGAGGAATGTAGGTGTCAATAGACCTCATGCTGTGCTAGCTTCCCCTGTTGAATAGACTCTGTTGGTATTTCAGCTCTGCCCAATTAGCACATTAGTGTCACCAGAGCTTTTCCGGGAGCCTTAACAGGATTTCTTGCTAAACCAGGTTGCTTTAGCCATATGCTAACGCAGGCCCATTCAGCCCTCATGGCAAAAGGGGGGGGAAGGCAGGAAGGAAAAACTTCTATTTTAAAAATAAAGAATGTCAGTTTTCCGATCACGGTTGCGATCGGACAATCGGCCGCGAATCCTCGGACGACTGGGCGTCGCCCGGCGTCACACCTTGCTTGACACATTTTGGTAGGTTACAGGCAAAGATTTCTTAAAAATTAATTGAACCACTTTTCGAACAGAAATCCAGAGGAGATTGAATGCCAGGGAGATTATAGAAACACTCAAAGGATTAGATTACTTTAGTGTACCTGAACCAAGGAAAAGTTGTGATCACGATCATTCTACCACCACTGCGCTAGCAGCAGCGCCATTGAGAGAGGCTAATGTGCCAGCCGAACTACACTTCCCATGATCCCTAGCAGGCATATTAGCTGCTGATACTCATCTGATAACACTGATGGCCTGGCCAATGGGATGATAACAACAGAAGTAAAATCACAGTAACTAGGAAGTACTCCACATTTTTTTTTTCAGTTGCATAACAAGCAGGTGCTCAAAGGTACAAATTTAAAGGGGCACTACAGCGAAAAATTGTAAAATTTAAAATATGTGCAAACATATACAAATAAGAAGTACGTTTTGTCCAGAGTAAAATGAGCCATAAATTACTTTTCTCCTATGTCGCTGTCACTTACAGTAGGTAGTACAGAAGTGGTATTCCCTAAAAAGGATTTAAACAATGATGCTGGCCAGCTTTCTTGCTCGCTACACAGTTTTTTTGGCAGTTAGACAGAGCAACTGCCATTCACTAAGTGCTTTTGAAAAATAAATAAATCCCTGAGAATCCACTATGAAGAGATGGACTAGTCCAAATCCTGTCACTTGTGTCAGATTTCTACTGCCTACTGGACAAAACATACTTCGTATTTGTATATGTTTGCACATATTGAACATTTTACAATTGTTCGCTGTAGTGCCCCTTTAAATCTCCAGTCAATTTTACACTTTTTTTTTTTTTCCTGTAACACAAACCAAGCTTCCCAGTGTGCTTTTTTTGTCTAAGGCTCTCGGGTCTCAGCTGTGTCGCAATGTTACAGTTTACCTCCGGTGAAGAAATAGTCCTCATTTGATCCAACCACTCCCGCATTGTAATCCTCAGCACTGCAGCCATGTCTACCCTCTAGCTGTTTTTAGCTTATGTTCTCTGAGACGTAACTGAAAGCTAACTTGTGAAATTCATGCCAGTTTTACACACGGCCAGTGTATTTTCTATGCTCCGCCCCATCACATCACATCACACCACAAGACTTAATTCATATGACCCTGTGGCAGAGTGCGCCGACAGGGTCCAATGCATAGCCCCACCCCCTCACGCCCCTTGCCCAGTGACGTACTCCCTGCTGGACAGGAAATATGACACTGAGATAGCCGGGTTTCCCCATCGCATTCCCGCTGTTCCGTGCTCCGCTGCCGCCAACATATTTAAAGGAAATTTCAGAGAATTTAAAGAAAAAAAATGTACTTACCTGGGGCTTCCTCCAGCCCCTGACAGCCGTCCTGCGCCCTCGCCGCAGCTCCGGTGTCCCGGGATCCCCTCACCAGGTCGGCATTTATTGCACCTGCGCAGGCACCACTGGTGATCACGCTCACGTGACCTGGAGAATTCTGCGCAGGCACAGTACTTCTGCGACTGCACAGTACGCTCCAAACCACGTGACCACAGTCACCAACGGCGCTCGCACAGGTGCAGTAGATGCCGAACTGGCGAGGTCATCATCTCTAACAGAGGGGATCCCGGGACACCGGAGCTGCGGTGGGGACACAGGATGCCACGGGGAAGTAGATTGTTTTTTGTTTGTTTGTTTTTTTAACCCTTGGATATTTCCTTTAAAATTTCTGTATAGCCCATTGACTTACATTACATTACGTCCGACTGCAAAGTGCTTTTGACTTTGCAGTAGTTCGGAGGCCGATTGGGCACTTTCACGCAACCTGACGTGATGCCGTAAGTGTGCTAGGCCCCATTGCTTTGCTTTGTTGTAGTAAAACAGGGTAACACAAGTCATGCTTGCAAGACAAGTGTAAAAGGGGCATTAAAAAAAAAATTACACCTAAGTGGAGGAGAGCCTCTGGTTGGTCCCTACTGCTGCTTGTTAATAGCTGTCATAGCACAAGGTTGCTTCCTTTTTTGCACTTGCGCAGTCCAGTGCAGCTTGTGCTCAGAGGGCAGTGCATCTATGGGGACATAACCAACAAGCTCTTATTGGATCATTTCAGAGGTTCCATGCGCAGGAATGGTGGCCTCATAGATAAATCAGGATAGCTTCTAGGCCGTCCAGAGGCTTCCCTTCGCTTAGATAAGTATGTAATTTTTTACGTAGGATTTACGCCGCCCGCCCTTTCCGCTCCCGATGCGATTGAGTATGGCTTCTGATCACATGATCACTACGATCGCCGGCGGATCGTAGTGATCCCTGTTACTGATGCAGCGGTAGGGGGGGGGAAGGAAGAGGATCCACTCACCTTACTGCCGTTCCCACAGCGATCCCACTCTGGCCGGCATCCCCGCTCTCTGTGACGTACGTCCAGGGTCGCGGCTTGATGATGTCATCAAGCAGGGGCCTAGCGGCAGTACGAGCGGGGATGCCGGTGGGAGCGGAGGTGTCCACAGCGACTCATTGTTGGAGCATGGGTGGTGAGTAAAGGCTGCCAGCTACAGGGGAGACACCTGGCCACACTTAGCACACCATGCCCAGCAAGCCCTAACAGGGATCCTACTGCCTGACCTACCCCCCCATGCAAATACGCCTGGTCCTTAAAGGGAACCTTAACTTAACGCATTCACCAATGCAATTAGCGCTATTGCGGACCGCAACGCGTACAAAAATACGCATTGCCGCATATCTACGCGTCCGCAATAGCGCTAAATGCATTGGTGAATGCGTCCAATAATACGCATGGCGGCCGGCGACTGGTGAGTCGTCAAAAACGAAACTAAGTGACAGCGGGGGACCAGAGGATTCCAGAGCGGCGCCGAGGGCACAGGACTGCTGCAGGGGGCTGGTAATAGCCCCAGGTAAGTGAAACTCTTTACCCCCCGTTCAGTTAAGGTTCCCTTTAAAGGGAAGGTCCAAGCAAAATAAAAAAATGAGTTTCACTTACCTGGGGCTTCTACCAGCCCCATGCAGCCATCCTTCTGCCCTCGTAGTCACTGACTGCTGCTCCAGTCCCCCGCTGGCAGCTTGCCGACCTCAGAAGTCGGCGGGCCGCATTGCATACATTTTTACGCATTCCCGCTAGTGCAGGAACATTAACAGATACATTTTTACGCGTTACTGGTTCAATGCGTAAAATTTTACGCGTTGCACGACTAACGCGTAAAAATGTATGTGTTAATGTTCCTGCACTAGCGGGAATGCGTAAAAATGTACGCAATGCGGCCCGCCGACCTCCGAGGTTGGCAAACTGCCAGCGGGGGACTGGAGCAGCAGTGAGTGACTACGAGGGCACAGGATGGCTGCATGGGGCTGGTAGAAGCCCCAGGTAAGTGAAACTCATTTTTTTATTTTGCTTGGACCTTCCCTTTAAGGGGGGTCAGGCGGGCGATCCCGAAAGGGTTAATACACATTGGTCATAATGTCAATAGCCTAATGCACGTTTTGTGACCTATGACCAGGTCACTTCTTCAGAGGCAGAGGGTTTTTTTGTGTTCATAGTTTGAATACAGGACGGTTTATAAAAACATCTGCAGCAGTGAAAAGGAACATCTGCATAATTAATCAATCAAATAGTTCAAACCAGCAAGTGCTCAATAAACAGGCATCATTTAAAATAGTGTAGTCTCTAGAGAGCAATACATTTGTAGCAGACCGGATGCACTTACAAGAAAAAAACATATACAGGTAGTCCCCGGTTAATGAACAAGATCGGGACTGTAGGTTTATTGTGCCATCTCTGTCCTCTGTGCCTCCAGTGTCCCCCTCTGTGTCACCTCTGCCCTCTGTACCAGCTTATACAAGCTTAAAATCCATTTTTTCTTTGAATTTTTTAAAATCAATTTTCACAAGAACTGCAAGTCCAATTTGAAAAACATTTTTTTTGGCTTGTTCCCATGGAAACACAGAATCCATGCCGTTCGTATCGGCGGGTCGTTCGTAAGTCGGGGACTACCTGTATAAACCACATCCATGTATGTGCCACACATTTTTATCATCCTGTCAGCCCAATACACAGCCAATTATAATTGCATCCAATAGTCAATCTCTGCAAAGAAACCAAAGCAAAACATACTGGTATAATCAGAGTATGCTGGAGGCCAATACTAGAGAGGATAGTCCCTTGCCAGATTGTAGAAGGCAGAAAACAGGCAGAGAAAAATTGACCCCCCCCCCCCTCATGCTGTGCATAGTTCCTGCATTTGAAAAGTACCTACAGTGGAAAAAGTGCTATATGACCCAGTAAACAGCGAAGAGGGAGACCTGTTGTAACCATGCATGCAAATAAATCCATATACACCACATGACCACCTAAAATGTGAGGCAATTACAGAGCACAGCGAGTTCTCATCGCAGTGAGGCAGTATATAGGTCAAAAATAACAGCCGTAATAGATCTGAGAGCAGATATAGACAAACCTGTGTCTATATCTGCTCTCAGATCTATTATGGCTGCTAGTTTTGACCTATATACTGCCTCACTGCGATGAGAACTCATTGGGGTCAATTCATAAAAGGCTGTGCGGAAAAAAAATCTGGTCGGGAAAATACCGCATTCGTGTGCTAATTCATAAAAATGTTCACAGGTGCTGTAAAAGGTCCGTGAATTCCTGAAGCACATTGACAAAAACCTGTTAGTAACAGCAGGAGAGCGTTACAAGCTGTTCCGTGCAGTGAGGACATTACAATAAAAGAGGCATCCCAGACATCCCTTTAGATGCACATGTTTTGTTACACTGCTTTTTCTTAACATTCTGTTTAATTGCCACAGCTTAGAAGAACTTCAAGAAACTTTACACATGCCAAGCTTAGGTTATTTTCCACACTAGCTCCTACACATCTTCAAAATAGGAACCCAAGAGGTTAAACAGCTACACAGCCTAAGGTATTCAGGGGAAGCCTGTTTTGTTCCGTTCTCGCTCTGGTGCTGCCTGGGGAGTTTAAAATTGTTGCGAAGGCTATGGGTCCTATCAGATTCCATCATTCAGACTTGCAGGAGAACAGGGGCTTTTTCTATTGGCTCCCTGCTCCTGTCAGTCACAGCACTCACTGCTTCTGCTTGTGAGTCACGGCTCCCAGCACAGTCTCCTCGCACAGACTCCGCATTCTTTTCACCATTTCAAAGCAGACGGTATTAATGTGTGCCTTTAACGCACGTTGTAGGCTTTATGAATTGACATTTACTGACATTTGGAAGTTTAGTGTTAGGAATTTAAAACTGGCAGGTTAATGTGAGGATAGGAGGTGGAAGTTTGTGCTGCTATATAACCAATAAATGAATTATCAGTAATATCCTGTAACAAACTTCACAACACCTATCTAAATGTACATACCGTATATACTCGCAAGCAAGCCGAATTTTTGATCCCCAAAAAGGGGGTAAAAAGTTGGGGGTCGGCTTGCTTGCGAGTCACCTGTGGTCCCCTCCCCCCCTACGGCCGCCGCTATCACCTGAGCCGGCCCCGCATCTTCTATTATTCCCCTCTCCGCTCGTAAAGTAATTCACAGCAGCGCGCCCCACGGTGGCTGCTGTGATGATGAAGCAGGAAGCCGTAGAGAGAGAGCGGCTTCCTGTAGCTATGGTAACCGCTCTCTCTCTACGGCTCCTGCCTCATCTTCACAGCAGCCGCCGTGGGGTGCGCTGCTGTGAATTACTTTACGAGCGGAGAGGGGAATAATAGAAGATGCGGGGCAGGCTCAGGTGATAGCGGCGGCCGCAGGGGGTTAGGTGGGGGCACTGTACTAGCTATACTGGGCACTATGCTAGCCATACTGGGCACTATACTAGCTATACTGTGGCACTATACTAGCTATACTGTGGCACTATACTAGCTATACTGGGCACTATACTAGCTATACTGGGCACTATACTAGCTGTACTGGGCACTATACTAGCTATACTGGGCACTATACTAGCTATACTGGGACACTTTACTAGCTATACTGGGCACTATACTAGCTATACTGGGGCACTTTACTAGCTATACTGGGGAACTATACTAGCTATACTAGGGCACTATACTAGCTATACTGGGGCACTATACTAGCTATACTGGGGCACTATACTAGCTATACTGGGGCACTTTACTAGCTATACTGGGGCACTATACTAGCTATACTAGGGCACTATACTAGCTATACTGGGGCACTACCTACCCATACTGGGCACTATACTAGCTATACTGGGGCGCTATACTGGGACACTATACTAGCTATACTGGGGCACTATACTAGCTATACTGGGGCACTATACTAGCTATACTAGGGCACTATACTAGCTATACTGGGGCACTACCTACCCATACTGGGCACTATACTAGCTATACTGGGCACTATACTAGCTATACTGGGCATTATACTAGCTATACTGGGCACTATACTAGCTATACTGGGGCACTACCTACCCATACTGGGCACTATACTAGCTATACTGGGCACTATACTAGCTATACTGGGCACTTTACTAGCTATACTGGGGCACTATACTAGCTATACTGGGACACACTTGGGGGATCACGCTTCCAGCATTTCCTACCCCCGGCTTATATGAGGGTCGATCATTTTTTCCTGGGTTTTTTTTTTTTTTTCAGATAAAAGTTGGGGGGTCGGCTTATATGCGGGTCGACTTGCTTGCGAGTATATACGGTACTTTGTTTCATGGTTGCACTGACCTTGTTGGGTGCTAGTCTAGTTTTAGGTGACCCAGCAAGAAACCTCATAGGGAACAGTTCTCCAATCACAGCACCCACTACAGCACAAAGCGTTGTGATTGGCCGAAACAGTGTGGGCGTAGTTTACTACAACCGATCTGAAACCTAGCGGTTCAAAAATGTGCCATCCACCCAATCACATTGGCGGAATTTCTATATGAGGTTTCCTGCTGGTTCCCCTAAAGTTGACTAGCACCCTTTTTGATCATGAGCTAACCACAGGTGTGGATGTCCTTTCTAGGTACCTGGACATTAGAAGACCTCAGTGAGACGTTGAAGGTTCCCGTCGCCTCTCTCCGCAGGAAAATTACCTTCTGGCTCCAACAAGGTGTCCTCCGTGAGGACACTACAGGGACCTTCACAGTTATAGAAGAAGAGCAGAAAGACCAGGCGGAGAAAGTGGTGCTGATAGACAGCGATGAAGAAGGTGACTCTGCAATGGCTTCCCAGGCTGACCAGAAAGAGGAAGAGCTGCAGGTGAGACCATTGAGTTGATTTTACTAAAGACATGTTGTAGAATGTTCTCTAGCTTTTGTTACCTATTAAGGACCGACCACTTGATATCATTAAAGAGATTCTGTAACGAAAAAAGTTCCCCTGGAGGGGTACTCACCTCAGTAGGGGGAAGCCTCTGGACCCTATCGAGGCTTCCCCCTTCCTCCTGTGTCCCACGTCGGTCTCGCTGCAGCCCCCGGAACGCACAGCCGACAATTTGTCAGGCTGTGCAATATTTACCTTTTCTGGCTCCAGCGGGGGCGCTGTTGCGCTCTTCCCACGGAGATAGGCGAAATTATCTGATCTCCGGGTTCACTCTACTGCGCAGGCGCAGGAGACTTGCGGCTGTGCAGTAGAGCAGACCAACAGCGATCGGCTATTTCCGCCTATCTCCGAGCGGAGAGTCGATACTGCCCATGCGCTGGAGCCGGGAAGGTAAATATTTACATCCCCGCTCTTCGGGGAGCTTTATCGCCGCCACTGTGGGACACAGGAGGACGAGGGAAGACTCCATGGGATCCGGAGGCTTCCCCCACCCGAGGTGAGTACCCCCCAGGCGAACTTTTTTCGTTACAGATTTTCTTTAAAAGGGTAACTTTATTTACAAATAAATGTACAAGTAATGGCACATGAAATATTAAGTGCTAGCTAACGGCGACACCGTCAAATGACCCTGCATTTTTCTTGCTACATCTTAATGAACTTGGGAATAAAAAGCATAGGAACTCGCTGGGCTGCCAAATGGTAAACGCAGCTCGGATTCTTATAGAAAGAAATTGGAGGTCACACCTGGCCCCCTCCTTGTCTGAATGGTTTCAGGAAATCTCACATACTCAACGTATGGAGAGCTTGGTCATGACCACACAAGGTAAAGAGTAAACATGCAACTTAAGCTGGAAGAGATGGAAGGAATTTATTTTGTCGGACGAATTTAAAGAGATCATTATTTGGACCCGGGTGGCGTAGGGAAGATGAATGCAGAGTAGGAGTGACTAGAAAGAGCTTGGTGTGGGAGGGCGGACGGTTGGGAAGGTGGGGAGGGGAGGAGATATCACCAGGTGGAGGAATGAATGAGTGGGAACTTTTGTGGAAAAATGTTGGATGAATGTGGTATGTTGGTGCTGTATCTGGTTCTAAAGGTCTTCAGTGGAACATGGCAGGGTGTGGGGTGGAGCTCTTCCTCTTAGGGGGAGGAAAAAAAATTCCGAGGCCTAAGGAGTGGAAGGCTTCATAAGCAAATAGATCTGTTCTGCTTGATATATAGAACAAAAGTGCTTTGCTTTTCACCTTGAAGAACGGGTAGACTACACTACTCCCCTATGTAAAATTTATATACCGACTGTTCTTCCATGTAATGTATGTATTGAATTTTTTCCCATAAATAAAGGAAATAAAAAAAAAACTGCTAGCTAAGGGAATGGGGAAATACAATTGGAGGCATCCTATCTACTCTATTTCATAATACACACATGCTCGGGCCCTTCTCCTTCCACGTCTCATCCTTCTGACCCCGAGATCCCAATATAGCTCCTCTCAATATATCAGGTGAAGAAGACCCCCTCCACCATGGCATCCAGCAAGTGGCTATGTACTTAGCATTTGGGGGTGGATGTTATATGAATAGTTCATCTGTGGCAAGAACAGCCATGGAACACACCTGATTAACAGGTTCTCCAAACCTAGTGTGGTAGACCATCTTTGAAGTCAGATCCTGGGGTTTTCACCCCCAGGTGGGAATGAGCTCAGTCACCAGTAGATGTCAGGTTTAAGGGCTGGTGTATTGTTCTCCGCTATTTATTCATTTACATGCAGAAAAGGTGATTCCCTGAAAACTGCTTTTTAACACAGAAATGTTCAGGCCCATTTTCCATGAAGGCACACCCGAAATAATGCAGTTTGTCTAGTAAAGAACACAAGACAGTTTTCCATCATATCAACGGGTAATCTGATGAGAAGTTACATTGTGTGTAGACTTCCAAACTGTTCCCAATTGATAATGCGATTGATTTTTCCATTGGTAACTACCCAAAATCGATTGCATTATCGATCGGGATCTGATCAAACCGATTGGAAATGGTGGTATCGATCTGTCGGAAAAATGGATTGTGTGAACTAAGCTTTATACAGATATGGAATGCTGTAAACTCCAACAGACGTGGTCCTGCAAAACTTGACTGTTTTTTGTTTGGGGGGGGGGGTCTATTTTGAGACAAAGGTGTTCACTTCACCTACATCCTACGAGACCATAGTGGGGTTGATGAAGGGTCTGTGGACATCAGTACACCTGTTAGGGCTCTGGCTGAAACAATAAAGGATGATTGTTTTTGCAAGGAAAATGAAAAGTGTGTGCAGCTTATTTGCCCCCTCAGAGAAGCTCTCCATGCAATGACCCCCTACAGCGACTTGGGGATATTTAGTACCTGGGTGCTCCAAAGGGTGGCAATCGCATTAAATGATTCTTACTCTAAGGCCTTGTTTCCATCTGCGCAGTTTAGCCATGTATTCGAAAACGCAATGCTGGCTACAGAGACGTCAGAAAGTGCATCAACTTTGCTCTAAAACATTATTTACAGTATATTATATGCAACTAGCATTTTTTTTTCACTAGACCAGCATTGGAAGGGTTACACAGAGCTTTAAAGTTCCTGGATAGAACTGCAGACGCATCCGAAGCTTACATAGATACATTTTGTTTACATAAATGTATCTAAGTGTTGAATGTGACTCACTCTCTCTGACTGAGAAGGAGCTGGAGGACAGTCAAAGAGTGTGTAACATTTATCACTTGTTACATTCTATTTAGTTAAATGTATCTATCTGAACTTCTGCATATCTCGCCATGGAACTTTAAACCTCTGTGTTTAACCCTTCCAATGCTGGTCTAGTAAAAAAAAAATGCTGGTTGCATATAATATGCTGTAAATAATGTTTTAGAGCAAAGTTGAAATGCAGGGTTATATTCCGCTTTAAGGGGGGGTTCGTTTAATCCATTTTTACATTTTAATGGTAAGTTGCCTTTATGAACTGTGCTGCCAAAATACGAATCTGACCAAGAATGTGAAATATTGGCTTTTGTTCCTTTTATGTAGCTCTTCTGGACATACATCCAGGCTATGCTGACCAACCTGGAGAGCCTGCCGTTGGAACGGATCCACAGCATGCTGAAGATGTTCGTTATGAACGGCCCTGTGGTGACCGAGATTGATATTCAGGAACTGCAGGGCTTTCTTCAGAAGAAAGTCAGTGATCATCAGCTTGTCTACTCCGGAGGGGTCTACAGACTGCCCAAGAACTCCAGCTAACTTCAAAACATGCTGAAGGATAGCCTACCTTTTCCTGTTTACCAGCATTTGACACTGATCCTGATCGGGGATGGGTACTTTAGCCATGTGCAGCTCTGATTTCCCACCGTTGGGGCTTCCCATCATCCTGGAATTTGTGCCACTGATACTACAACAGAGCTCTAAGACTTTAACACATTTTATTTACAGACTTGCAGAACTTCTAAAAATCCATTACTTTAACTTAACTCTCCTTGAGACAGCTTTGCAAGGTTGTTTTGATGGTTCTTGTAGGTGGAGGAGAACCAGGTGGCTTTTCTAGCCTAATAGACGGTCTTCTCAAAGAACAGTGTCTGGCGGTGTTTGCTTCATGGACAGATAGGCCTGCTTGTCTAAGCCATACTTGTTTGCCACCAGAGCAGAGAAAGTACTTGTGATAGCTTGATCCATCTGGTCAGACTTAGAAGCAAAAGTAGTCAACCTTCTAGGCCACCATGCCAACCAAACCATATGGCAAGATCAGGTGAGTGCAGTCACTGCTCCCCCTTAGCCCGAACCCCATAACACAGAAAGGGAGATGATTTACTTTGAGTAGACTCCTGAGGTAATTAATCGAATATGGGGCGTAGGTAGGAGTCATCGCCACAAATACATTTCAAGCAATTGGCTCTAAAAGCGACCCAATTCCCCAAAGGTTCTCATCATGTGGTCCATGTTGCTCATGGGAGCATGCCTGCTTGACTTAGTCATTATGACATATGTTTGTTTGTTTTTTATGATAAATTGCACACAAAAAACAAAGTGTGTTATGTTATTTAAGACTAACCGACCAACGCAACAGATTTGGCTTTCACTCCGTGGGTGCTGCCATCTTGCTTTTTGAAAACTAAACTAAAGCTGCTAATATTTCTGCCTCGCATGCCAATTGATTACAAATTGTGTGCAGGCCAATCCGAAGGGCTTCATGTCAATTTTGATTGGTTCTATCCAAGCTGAAAATGTTGTACTTGAGGGGAACTTTCGATCAAAAAACAGATACCTAAGAAGAGAGAAGCCTTTTGATCCGGTAGAGACTTCCCATGTCCTAGCCTTTGCCGACGGGGGCCTCTGGAAGATCTGGGCCGCAGCGCTTGGTTGGGTGCCGGGATAAGCTGCTATTAGTAAAATATCAATTTATCCAGCACCTATCCTAACCTTAACCCCTCCTACCTAACGCCTAACCTTAACACCCCCCCCCCCCCCCCCCCAAAGGTAATTAGGTTCAGTCGACAAAACTATGAATTCAATTTTATGTAGTAGCCGACTGGCTACTACTCGTATCATACGCCCAACTGACTGGCTGGGTGCCCTATGGCCGATATTTAACATTGGTGTCCTTGGGACACCTGCTGTTCATGGCACCAAAATTACTTTATCCGCTTCTTTGTGCGCGCAGGTACAGGCGTACTCGAGAGGAGAAGTATGGCCACGCTTGTCCATGAAGAGCAATACAGCCCAGATCTAAAATCCAACAGGCTCTTGTCGGATTTCTTGGGTAAGGAAGGGGGGCTGCACGAGCATTGGTGGTCTTGAGGACGGCGTGAAAAGCTTTTAGAGGATTCAGATGCTTCCTCCTTATGCAAGTTTCAGGTTTTTGACCTGAGGTTACACTTTTTAATTCAAGAAGCTTGCAAGTGCTCCAGACCAATTTATCTTAGCACTTTTTTTTTTTATTTCTTATTTATTACATTTCCTTGCTACTAATTAGTACTACCGTAATGTGTATTTATGGCCACTTGTCACTATGGGGGCAGTTTGAGACAATAACAGAAGACTTCTGTTTTTAGTTTCTATATCCTCTGCTAGCAGAGAGACATCAAAGCATTGCAAGAATTCACAGCACAGCAAGTTCTGCTGGCTGAGGTCTAAGGAGATAATTCCTTTGAAGCTGCTGATGGGTTTATAAGCTGTACTACTGGGAAGTTGTGAAGGACAATAGGGAGTGTGCCAAACTGAGCACACATAGCATGCAGTAGTTACATATACGGTAATCTTTGCGTTGTAGGGACTGCTATTGCATCACTAAAGCCTCAAATGGCGTCAGTTTCCCATTCTGCACAATTTGACCCTGCTGATCCTCTGCCTCTAATAGTTTTAGCCATAGACCCTGAACAAGCATGTAGATCAGATGTTTGACTGCATTTGATGCATGCTTGTTCCTGGTGTGTGATTCAGATATGGCCGATGCATGAAAAATCAGCAGGGCTGCTAGGCAACTGGTATTGTTTAAAAGGAAATAAATATGGCAGCCTCCATAAACTTCTCTTGGGGGTCCCCTTTAAGGAGACACTTTAAGGGGGAAAAAAAGTGCCTCAATGGAGTACTTACCTCGGGAGGGAGAAGTCTCTGGATTCTAACGAGGCTTCCCCCATCCTCTTCATCCTCGGGAATCCAGCTCTGTCAGCCCCCAAAAATCTGCCGTCAAGCTTTTTTTGGTGGGCAGTGCAGGTGCAGTAGGGGCTTCAGTGCGTGGTAATATTTACCCATCTGCGCTCCTGCGCAGGCTCAGTACAAGCTTCCACTCTGCCATTTACACCAGAGCCCGAGGGGAAGCTTGTTCTGCGTTTGCGCAGAAGCGCAGATAGGTAAATATTACCACATGCTATTCGGGGGCTGCCAGCACTGGATCAAGGAGGCTGCTACATTAGGATCCAGACGCTTCCCGTTCCCAGAGTAAATACCCCTCGGGCACTTTTTTCCTTACAGGATCTCTTTAAAGGATACCCGAGGTGACATAATGAGATAGACATGGGTAAGTACAGTGCCTAGCACACAAATAACTATGCTGTGCTCTTTTTTTTTCTTTCTCTGCCTGAAAGAGTTAAATATCAGGTATGTAAGTGGCTGACTCAGTCCTGACTCAGACAGGAAGTGACCCTCACTGATAAGAAATTCCAACTATAAAACACTTTCCTAGCAAAAAATTGCTTCTGAGAGCAGGAAAGAGATTAAAAAGGGTCAATAGTTCATACATTTTAGCTCTGGCATACTTCAATGAATGTGTAATTGAGCAAAAACAATAAAACAGTTCAAACTTAAAGTAGATTTAAACATAAAATAAAACTGGAATATCTTAAACAGTCATTTTTAAGAGAAGGAAGATAGATACAATCGTTTATTTCATTTATTTTCGCCTCGGGTGTCCTCTAACCTTTTGGGGACTGACGCAGTTTGAATTTACGTCCAGCTGGTGGTGCTGCCGCCCTGACTGGACGTTGATTCAAGTCCGCGCTAACGAACCGTTCCGGCGAGATTGTGCGCACCAGAGATGGGAGATTAACTGTCATATGACAGCTGATCTCTCCCCTCCGTTATCAGCAGCCATCGCGTATGGCTGCTGATCACATAATCACTATGATCGCCAGCGGATCGTAGTGATCATTTACAGAGCTGCGGCGGTAGGGGGGAAAGAAGTAGATGCACTCACCTTCCTGCCGTTCCCCTGACGATCTGCGCTCCCCTCCGCTCTGGCTGGCATCCCTGCTGTATTGATGCTAAGTGCTGGGTCCTGGCTTGATAACGTTATGAGCGTCAGTACATGCCGGGAAGCCAGCGAGAGCGGAGGTGTCTACAGCTGCTCATCGCTGGAGCCTGGGAGGTGAGTAAAGGTTGCTAGTGAAAGGGGGGACAAATGGAGGCAGGGGGGACACCATGCCCGGCAAGCCACAGCAGGGATCCGGCTGCCTGACCCCCACCCCCCAAACGTGCCCCCCTCCCCCCCCCCCCCCCCCACCGCATGTAAAATGCCTGGGGGGTTAGGCAACCGGTCCCGAAGGGGTTAAGGACCATTTTCTGTATTATTATTCGCAGGCCGGTCTGTGGCAGTCATAAACACGTAAGGGAAATGGCGGATGTGTGAAATCACTGTAAATAAACATCAGGGCTGCAATTCACCTCTTATCTGTGGCTGTGCTGTTTACATTTCCAGCATCTATCGGCTCTTGTTGCCCAGTTACTAAGCGCTATCCACAAAATGTGATAATGTCACCAGAACGATCCCTAGATTACAAGAAACTATTATTGTGCCGTTTTACATTAGGAGACGTCGCCATGCCAACATATGCAAATAAGAGTACATACCCACCGCAATAAATGGTAATGTACCTGACAAAAAAGCAAGAACGTGCGGCACATTGACTGAGGTTTGCTGGGGATGGAGATCATACGTAACCTCGGTAACCAGGCCTGAAGTCAGAAAAACAAGATATACCGTTAAAGCAAATCATTGGCGAACCTAATGAAAAAACTTACCTTTGAAGAGAGGGAACTCGATGGGAAGGAAAACAAAGAAACCATTGCAGGAGCCTCTCAACCAATTCAGTAAATGTAGAAAAATCTTTATTGGAAAGGAATTTTAAAGAGAGCTCGAGGTGGGCTTATAAAAAAAAAAAAATGATGCTACCTGATCTGGGGGGCTGAGCGGATCAGGTAGCCTCCAAAACCGCCACTCTCTGCCGTTCCTGCTGTGGGCTGTACTGGCCCACTTTCACTTTCGTGACCTCTGGGTCACAACATTGGAAGGAGAGAGATCTCTCACAGTAGCGTGCAGGGAGGTGGGGGCGTGGCCAGAGAGAGCTGCCCAATCGCAGCTCTGGAAAGCCTGCAGGAACGCCCCTAGTGGTCTTTTTGAGCAGAGAATCCCTCTCCTTTATTTACCCTCTGAGACAGTGACAATTATTGACGCTAATTTTGGGGGGCTATAGCGCTGCGGCGGGAGGGCACCGAGCGGCGGTGTGGGGGCACAGAGGCATGCCCCCCCCCCCCCACATCCCCAAGGAACTGCCTCAGGTTTTTAACCAAGGATTGAACTTCATTCCAATCAGTATTTGATAACCCTTTTCTTTTTCTCACCAGGGGAGTCTTTATGGCTGATATTGGGGTGAAACCCCTCCCACAGTGTGATGTCATGACCATGGTCCTGACAGTTTGTTGTCTGTGAAACTGTTGCACTGTGGGAAATAACTGCTTTTTCCTTCTGTGCATAGAACTCTTAGTAGCGAACATTCCGTACAGATCACCTGGCAGATATAAAGATGTCACCACCAGTGATAAATGTCAGAATTTAAATCAGGGAGAGAAAAGATTTTACAATGGGCAAACGCGGAGTATTATTCGACATATAAGATGCACTTTTTCACCCCAAAAAATGGGTCCTGACCGTTTGCTTTCCGAATTTCCGGCTTCCCCATCATATGTCGGCGCCAACAAATTTAAAAATTCTGCATTGCGCATTGCATTCAACTGCAGCAGCATCGTTGCGGAAAGACGCACATCAATGCGCTGTTAACCACCTTATGACCGCCTAATGCCGATCTGCGGCCGCAAGGTGGTTTCCCCAGGACCGCCTAACGCCAATTGGCGTCAAGTCCTGGGGGCGGAGATTGCAGGGGAATCACGCGCGCATCTCCACTTAAGTGACGAAGCTCCGCTCTGTCAACAGTCCCCCAGTGGTGATCGCCGCTATCAGACTGTTAGACAGCGAGACCGCCGTCTATTTACATTGTACAGCGCTGCGATCTACGGCAGCGCTGTACTGGGGACAGCCGTGCCGCTCTGCTTTCCCCTAGAGAGGCTGATGCCTATGAGAGGATCGCCCTGATTGGCTGGCAGGGGAGAGAGGAAACTAATAAAACAAAAAAATGTGAAACTTATTTAAAATAAACATCACAGCAGCGATCAGAGTCCACAAACACAAATCTCTGTTGGTGGGCAGAAAAGGGGAAGGGGGTCATTTGTGTGCTCAGTTGTACGGCTGTGCAGCAAGCTATTGAAGCTGCAGAGCACTAATTTTGAAAAAAAAAAATTAGCCTGGTCACTAGAGGGTGTAAGCCTGTGGTCCTAAAAGAAAATCTGTAACTAAAAAAAGTTCCCCTGGGGGGTACTCACCTGGGATGGGGGAAGCCTCCGGATCCTATGGAGGCTTCCCCCGTCCTCCTGTGTCCCACGGCGGTCTCGCTCTGCCCCTCCGAACAGCGGGGATGTAAATATTTACCTTCCCGGCTCCAGCGCAGGCGCAGTATCGGCTCTTCGCTCGGAGATAGGCAGAAATAGCCGATCGCTGTCGGTCCGCTGTACTGCGCAGCCGCAAGTCTCCTGCGCCTGCGTAGTAGAGCAGACCTGACAGAGATCTGCTCTTTCCGCCTATCTCCGTACGGAGAGCCGCAACAGCGCCCCCGCTAGAGCCCGGGAAGGTAAATATATCAAGCCTTGTCAGGCTTGTCGAGCCAGGATTGTGGGACACTTCGGGGGAGCCAGTGCTGGACTGCCTGCAGCTACAGGGGAGGGGGAAGCCTCATTGGGACCTTGAAGCTTCCTCCTCCCGAGGTGAGTACCCCCAGGGGAACTTTTTTTTGTTAGAGTCTCTTTAACTACCTGGAGACCGATCCACGCCCATGGGCGTGGCCGCGGGGGCAGCCACAGGACCGCCTAACGCCGATTGGCGTCAAGTCCTGGGGCTGCATTTTGCACATCTCCTGCTCGGGGGGCAGAGCTCCGCCCCGCCTTCAGTCTCCGAGCGGCTATTGCCACTCGGGAGAGTGTTAGACGGCGAAAGCACCGTCTTTACTGTCAGTACAGCGCTGTACTGGGGACAGCCGTGTGACACGGCTGTCCCCCTGGAGGACAAGAGAGCGATTGGCTCTCATAGGCAGAAGCCTATGACAGCCGATCGCCATCATTGGCCGGCTGGGGGGGGGGAGGATTGAAAAGTAAATTTAAAAAGTCAAAAACAGTAAAAAAAAATAAAAAAAACAAATATTCATTCAAAAAAAAAAAATAAACAACTTGAGGATGATCATACCCCACCAACAGAGAGCTCTGTTGGGGGGAAAAGGGGGAGGGTGGGGGGGAATCCTGCATTGCGTTATACTGCATGCAGAAAGGTTAACGCAACGCAAAAAAAGTGCCCAAGTGTGTAAGGGGTCTCAGTGTAAGGATACATAAACAACATTGGTTTACAGAGAGTTGAGTCTTATGTCTTTATATATTTTTGTTTCCATTACTGGAAATCTCAGCCGAGGGCTCTTTGCACTTCCGTCATCAGAATTTCTTCCAGTAAATATAAATATATGCTGACAGTCAATGTTTGCTGCTTTTTTTTTTCTGTAACCCCAGTAAGGATAATTAACATTGAAGAGACAGATAAACCAGAAGTACCAGTTTCTTGTTATACAGTAACATTTTTATGTTGATATGTAAATCTTTGAGCTATGTGTTTTTGATGTTTTCTATTTATACAGCTCTGCTAGTAGAAAATACCTGAAATATCTACTACAGAGCCATACCTTCTGTCAATCTGCCTGGTAGCACTGCTGGGCTTTCTGAGAACAACAAAGCAAGAGGGTGACGGTTTCTTCCTGCAGTAGGAAGATAAGGGCCCCCTATGCAATTAAAGGCAACTGAGCACCTGCAACTGAAAATATATAACTGAACCTCCCCTTAAAGAAGAACTCCAGTGAAAATAATGTAATGAAAAAAGTGCTTCATTTTTACAATAATGATGTATAAATGATTTAGTCAGTGTTTGCCCATTTTAAAAATATTTTAAATCCCTGATTTATATTCTGACATTTATTACATGGTGACATTTTTACTGCTGGCAAGTGATGTAGCTGCTGCTTGCTGTTTTGACAGTTGGAAACAGCTGTAAACAGCTATTTCCCACAATGCAACAAGGTTCACAGACAGGAAACTGCCAAGAGTACGTACTCAGAATTTCTTTGTGGGACCACCACAATATCAGTCATACAGCGCCCCCTGATGATCCATTTGTGAAAAGGAACAGATTTCTCAAGTAAAAGGAGGTATCAGCTACTGATTGGGATAAAGTTCAATTCTTGGTCGGAGTTTCTCTTTAAAGCAGACCTGAACTCAGAACTTCCTCTCGGCTCTAAAAGATACGCAACAGCATAATGACCTTTAAAGAAAAACATTTGTTTGTTACAGCTGATATAAATCCTGCAATAAGTCTGCAGTGTGTCTATTTCCTGCTTTCACGGAAGCAGACAGGTTTAAGGCCTCAGTCACACTATACGCACTGCCCTGCGCATTTTGGCAGCGTGTAGGGTGTGCGACGCACAAGAACGTCAGAAGCGCATAGACAGCACTGCTGACATTCAGATTATATGCGCTGCGCAGCAGTGCGATGTGCTATCACACTGCTGCACACATTTTCAGCAAAGAGCAGCGTTGATCCTATTCACTGTAATGAATGGGATCAGCAACACAGGTGGCGTGAATTGCCTTCCGAATGCACAGCCATCTGTGTTGCCTAATGCGAACAAGACCTAACATCCTGTGTTTACAAATTAGCTGTTCTGCTGAGGCAGCCAGCTGACAGCTGAAAGATCATATTACAATTGTGCTTAGTCACAGATGAGGAGGGGAATTAGACAGGCTAAACTCTAAATACATACAGGGTGCATTTCTCTATGCTTTCCTTCTGTCCTGTGCAACAGTTCAGGTACACTTTAAGGGAGGTTAGTAATAGAGGGTGTTGTTGGGGGGAGAGGGGGTGGGTTGCTGGGGTGATCATCATTACTTACCTATGAGGTTGCTGGTCCCCCATCTGTATGGGATCTGCCATCTTCCCCAGGAGAGACCGCGGCTGTTCCTGGCGAAGTTGTGCGACCTCCCCCCGCAATGTATGTTGGAAGATGTAGTCCGTGGATGTGAGTACATCTCCTGGCGGAGTGGTCAGCTGCCTTTAAAGGGATCCAAGCAGCTCCTGGCTTCAAATAGCTGCAAGGGCTGCCATTGTTCAGAAGCTCAACCCCTGCTGTTTTACAACTAGCATTGTCCAGGCTAGGTGTGAAATTCTTCAACTGTAACTGATGTTTTCTGTTTGAAGTACAATGGGGGTTTGTTTGTGGTCAATAAAGTCTAATGAGGTGATTTCTTATCTGTGTTCCACCATCTCCTGCTCAGGGACCGCAGGTCCTTACGGACTGACAAACTGGCTATTTTATCCCTTAGATGTAAAAAAATTAGGTAAAGTGAACGTTTTTTTTTTTATAATAAACCACATTTTTAGAATGCATTTTTAATTTGCTATAGAGCTGCCCTGGGTGTTAAAAATGATGCTCGGTTCACTTTAAAGGAGAACTGTAGTGAGAGGTATATGGAGGCTGCCATGTTGATTTTAAGCAATACCAGTTACCTGGCAGCCCTGCTGAGCTATCTGCCTGCAGAATCACACCAGGAACAAGCATGCAGCTAAACTTGTCAGATCTGACAAAAATGTCAGAAACACCTGATCTGCTGCATGCTTAACTGCTTGCCGACAGCGTCACGCCGGCAGCCCCAGGACCGCCTAACGTCGATCGGCGTTAAGTCCTTAGGGCTCGCAGTGCAGGAGAGCGCATCTCCTGTTCGGGGGGCGGAGCTCCGCCCCTCCTTCAGTCTCCGAGAGGCAAATGCCGCTCGGGAGACTGTTAGAGGGCGGAATCACCATCTAAATACAGATGCAGCCTCTGTATACCTCTCACTACAGGTCTCCTTTAAGGTTTTTATCCTTGAGTTTTCTCCTAGGTGTTTTTTTTACACATTATCAATCAAATGTCTTTTAAACCCACCAGCAAGCTGGAAAACACTTAAATCAATTACAATAGTACTTTTTCGCCTACTTTTTGGTACTTTTTGAATTGGAAAGTTATTTTAAAGAGAAGATAAAAAATTATCTCCTAGGAGAAAACTCAGGAGAAAAAGTCAATTTAACACAGGCCCATTGGGTGAATTTACAAAGCTTTACCGCTTTTGGAAATGTTAAAAGTGTTTGTTATTTAACCCTCCTAGCGGTAACCCCGACCTACACTCGGGGTGGCTGCTGCAGAGAATTACATGGCCCTGGGAGGAATTTTTTGAATAAAACTTTTTGTAAACCTTGTAGCTAGCACTAGGCTAGCTACCTGTGTCCCCCTGTACCTCTCTGATCCCCCCGATTGCCTCCATTATATGTACCACTCCCCAGATCCTGCAATCGCTCTGCCTCTCCAATCACATCCAGGCTTCGCTGTGTGGAGGATTGGGACTGCGTATGACGTCAGATGTCATGTCTGATCGTCACCATAGCGAGAACTGAAGCTGATTGAGGAGGCTGCGGCTCTCGCGGGATCGAGGCTGGGTAAATATAAGCGCCGGCAATCGGCGGATCAAAAAGGTGCAGGAGGACTTTGGGGACACAGGTAGCTAGCCTAGTGCTAGCTACAAGGTTTACAAAAAGTTTTATTCAAAAAATCCCTCCCGCGGTAGCAACCACCAAAACTGCGTACCGCCAGGGAGGTTAAATAAAACAACAATATTGAACGTGCAGATTCACAGATGTTGTTTCCTTTGAAACAATGAATGCGGTAAAGATGTTCATATTTTTATCTTTTTTTATTTATTTAATTACCAACCTTAGTCGGAAAATCTCATTTTTAAAATTCACTAGCAAAAACAATGACACCAAAACGGTAAATACCAAATAAAAACACCGCCACTCTACACCTGTCTTTATATAAAGTCTGCGTGAGTTTGGTTTGGGGAGTCAAGATGGTGCAATTTGAGAAAAGGATTCCTTTCTCTTTGTCACTCTGCTGGGTGTTGCCTGCAGCTTCTCCAAATTAGATCAATAACAATCAAAAAGATTACCTGCTGAGAACAGTCCAAAATGTATGTATTTTTTTAATACCACTTTTACGTACAGTGTTTACTGTTTGTTAAGCAATCGGAACTATACCGAACCTATTCTACCACCAATAGCAATATCTGTGAATTCAGCCCATTGTCTCTGTATGAGGAGGTGGAACTTGCAGTTCACAGAAAGTAGGAGGTGAGCAATGGTAAGACCTCTATCTGCTAATAGTAGGGGCAGGAAGTCTATATGGATAGGAGCCCAACTGCAGGCAAGTGCAGCTACAAAGTGGGTTTCTCAATTTTTAAAAGGCTAATTCCAAAAAGTGAAACTGGTCATTTGCATTGTTCAACATGATTGGTTTTTAGAATTTTGCCTTTTGAGTTTGGTTGAGCTTTAAAGGACCAGTCAGTACAAATCACAGTTTGGTTCACGTAAAAATCATTTAATTACATTCACGGACAAATATACATCTGTTTCAGACACTTTTCACAATCAAATATAAAAAAGTTAAGAGATGGCATCATGTGTTGAGCTAGGGTTCGAAAAAGTGTGGCCAACTTCCTGTTTGATAATGCATCCATTCGTTACTTCTCAACCAACCATATACAAAAATGGTTGCTAACATTTTCTAACATTCTTCTAAGCTGCAAAGCACTACAGATGGTCACGAGACGTTATTTTTTCTGCATTGCAGCCAAATTGTTTGTAGTTTGGAATTGGACCAAACAAATGCAATTCCTGCTGATTTGCTTTGGCCCAACTCCAAGCTGCGTACCATTGGCATTATATTTGCATACGAGTCGTAAAAATTAGCATCTAATTGACTAACTCTGTAGTAAACTGGAGAACATCCAGCAATATCCAACTTGGTGGTCTTACATTAGGTGCCAAAGGCTTGCAACCCTCCCCAGGGACCATCACAGCAAAGACAATGCGCGGTGCCCGGGTGATGAACTCCAGTGAGGAACCACAGGATCCGGCAAAGGAAAAGGAACAGAAAACACCAGAAAACACTTAAACCTGGGTTGCTATTAGGCAACCACATAATAAAGCAAGTGGAGAATTTCTTCTCCATGTGGATTGGGTATCCTCCAGAATAGGTTGGGTTGAACCCCAGAAAAGGGACCACGGGATGATTATCACAGGGGACACCGAAACTGTACACAAAATGGGTGGAGGCACTCCAATAAGTATACGATGGGTCAACTCTGGTAATGAAACTATCTTACCTCAGGTTGGAGGTTTAAAGATAATAATGTTATTGGATACAGGCTAAGAGAACATGTTTCGCGAGACCTGCCTGCTTATTCAGGTCTTGTCTTATGCAGCTGCATGCAAGGACTTCATGCTATGAAAGGTGCTCCCAGTCCATGCACGCAGCTGCATAAGACACCACTGTACTGTGGACCTGAGGAAGCAGGCAGGTCCAGCAAAATGCATCATCTTTTCCTGTGTCCAATAAAATGATCTTCGGGGATACTGTTGGGGGAAAATGAGTTGAACTTACCCAGGGCTTCTAATGGTCCCCCGCAGAAGTCCTGTGCCCGCGCAGCCACTCACCGATGCTCCGGCCCCGCCTCTGGTTCACTTCTGGAATTTCAGACTTTAAAGTCTGAAAACCACTGTGCCTGCATTGCCGTGTCCTCGCTCCAGCTGATGTCACCAGGAGCGTACTACGCAGGCCCAGTATGGTCTGTGCCTGCGCTGTGCGCTCCTGGTGACAACAGTGGGAGCGAGGACATGGCAACGCAGGCGCAGTGGTTTTCAGACTTTACAGTCTGAAAATCCAGAAGTGAACTGGAGGCGGGGCCGGAGCATCGGTGAGTGGCTGCGCGGGCACAGGATGTCTGCGGGGGACCATTAGAAGCCCTGGGTAAGTTCAACTCATTTTCCCAACCCCCCTACAGTATCCCTTTAAACAGGGCCGTGCAGAGGATTCTCAAGGGGGGCTGCTCAAATTTGAAAAAGGGGCCCTAATCGATAAATCGTGCTAAATTGTGTATGTAATACCCCTTCTCCAGAAAGCACTAGGCAGTCTTACCCAACACACACACGCGTGCGTGCGCGCGTGCGTGCGTGTGTGTGTGTGTGTGATACTTTAGTGTGTGTGATACTTTTATAGAAGTATCAGGCAGACTTTGTGTCTTCTTTCAACCAACTTCTTTGGTGCCACCACCCTCAAATCAGCAGTCATAGGTGCGCACTATTAGAGTGGGCACAGTGGAGCCTGATGTAGGCATGGATTCACCTTTCATTACTGGGACCTCTGTCCCTCTAGATCAGCACCCAAGCTTCTTTTTAGGCAAAGAAGCAGTGGTTGCCAATATGCAGTGGTTGCTAAGCATTAGTAGATGCAAAACTGCAGTAAGTGCCAAGGTGCAGTGGGTGCACAGATGCAGTGGGTGGTAAGACGCAAAGGTCCAGTTTGTGCTAAGTTGCAGTGGGTGCCGATGTGCCAAAGTACAGTCCGTGTCAAGCTGCTGTGGGTACCACTACCAAGGTCCAGTTTGTATTGGGTGTTTATTTGCTGTGGATGCTATGCTGTATTGGGTGCTGAATGAGTAGCAGAAGGCGATAAACAATAGTGGGTGCCATGTGAGTGTTAATTGGTACAGGGAGCCATGTGAGTGTTGGACATGAGTGAGCAGGGAGTGCCATGTGTGGTCTGGATGAGTGCCATGGGAGAGAACTGAGTCTCATATGGGTTCAGACCAAGGGTGGGCACTGGTTGCTATTTGAGTGCTGGCCATGGATGGGTACTAGGTGCATATAATGGCTTTGGAACGTTGTGCTGTGTGAGTACTATGCCATGTGGGTGTTGATTATGGGGGTTATAGGGTGTCATGTGGGTCTTAGGTGCAAATACTGAGTGCCAAGTGGGTACTGGGAGCGAGTACATGGTAACATCTGGGTAATGGGTGCTGGCTAGTGGGGTATTTGTTGTCATGTGAGTGCTAAATGCAGAAGCTGGGTGCCATGTGGGTTCTGGGTGCTGGCACAGGGTGTCATGTGCATTCTGGCTGTATGGGTTGGTGTCAAGCATCATGTAGGTGTTGATTGCAGTTACTCAAGCCCTTGTGAGTTCTGGGTGCAAGTACTAGATGTCATATGTGAGTGTTTGGTGTTTGTGCTGGGCACCAAGTGGAGGCTTAGTGCAACTGGAACTACTGCAGATGAAACATGTGGGTGTTGGGTGCAGGTACATTGGTGTGAATACTTGGTGCATTGCCTGCACTAGGTGCTAGCTATGGGTGGGCATTGTGTGTCATGTGGATTCTGAGTGCAGGTACTTTGGGTGCTAGTACTGGTTTATGTGAGTTCAGATAATGTGCAAGTACTGTGCCAAGTGGGTGTGAGTACTGGGTGCCAGCTATAGGGTGAATGATGCAAGTACTAAGTGCCATATGGAGGTCGGATATAAGTATTGGGTGAAAGTTGCTTGGTGCAAGTACTGGGTGCTTGCTATAGTGGGGGTTACTGGTTGAGTGTAATGTGGGTGCTGAATATTGGTGGGATTGCAGTGGGTGCAGGGAGTGGGAGGTCACTGTGGGTACTGCTATGAATGGCATAGTTGCTGCTAGGGGAGGTAGAGGTCATTGTGGTTGCTGGGGGAGGTAGAGGTCAGTGTGGGTGCTGGTGGAAAGGTAGGTCACTGTGGGTTCTGTGGAAGGAAGAGGTCAGTATGAGTGCCGGAGGAAGGGGAGGTCACTGTGGGTGCTGGGAGAGGTCATTGTAGTTATTGGAGGAGGGAGTAGTTGTGGATGCTGTGTGTTGGGAGAGGTCACTATAGGCGCTGCTTTTGGGATGGGAGGTCCCTGTAAGTGCTGCAGGGGACAGGAGGGTAGCCTCTGGGGGAGGGAAAGATCACTGTGGGTGCTGGGGGAAGGATAGGTCAGTGTGGGTGCTGGGGTAGGCAGGATCACTGCTAGATTTGGGGAAGGAGAGGTGATTGTGGGTGGTAGGTGAAGGGAGAGGTCACTGTGGGAGGGAGAGGTCACTGTGGGTGCTGGTGGAGGGAGAGGTCACTGTGGGTGCTGGGGAAGGAGATGTCACTGTGGGTGCTTGGTGGAGGGAGAGGTCACTGTGGGAGGGAGAGGTCACTGTGGGTGCTGGTGGAGGGAGAGGTCACTGTGGGTGCTAGGTGGAGGGAGAGGTCACTGTGGCAGGGAGAGGTCACTGTGGGTGCTAGGGAAGGAGATGTCACTGTGGGTGCTAAGTGGAGGGAGAGGTCACTGTGGGAGGGAGAGGTCACTGTGGGTGCTAGGTGGAGGGAGAGGTCACTGTGGGTGCTAGGTGGAGGGAGAGGTCACTGTGGGTGCTAGGTGCAGGGAGAGGTCACTGTGGGTGCTAAGTGGATGGAGAGGTCCCTGTGGGTGAGGGAGAAGTCAATATGGGTGCTTGGGGAGGTAGAGGTCAGTATGGGTCCTAGGTGCAGGGTGAGGTCAGTATGCCACACTAGGATTCCTATCCAGGCCTCTTCACCTAAAAGTGCCCCAGGCGGAGGCGGAGCTTCTTGCGGGTGGGCGGGGCTTACCGCGGTAGGGGGCGGGGCTTATTTTGCGCGATCAGAGGGGCCTTTTTTGCTGATTTTAAAAAGGGGTGGGGGGGGTGCCTGGGCACCCAGAGCACCCCCCTCTGCACGTGCCTGCCTTTAAACATCCTACCTGAGGTAAGATTGTTTCGTTACCCAAGTTTATCCATTGCTTACTACATTGGGGTGCCTCCTCCCATTCTGTGTACAGCAAAGACAAGATTGCTGAAAAGTTTGTGAATTTGAGTTCAAGCTGTTGTAGACAAATGCTTGCATCCACAGCGAGGACGTATTTTTGTAAAATAAAAAAAATATGCACACAACTCCCACACAGCTGCAAATTCACTAACTTTTACTTCTTTAGCTTATTAAAGTAGGTCCCTGGTTTCTTAAAGTGGACCTGAGCTTAGAACTTCCTCTCTGCTCTAAAAGATAAGCAACAGCATAATAACGTTTAAAGAAAAAAAAACATTTCTTTCTTATAGCTGATACAAATCCTAAACTAAATCTGCAGTGTGTCTTCTTCCTGCTTTCATGAAAGCAGACATATTGTTAACATCCTGTGTTTACAAACTCAGCTGAGTAATCAAGTTACAACTTGTGATTAGTCACAGAGGGATTAGACTGGCTGAACTCCCTAAATACATACAGAGTGCATTTCTCTCTGTTTTCCTTCTGTCCTGTGCAAGAGTTCAGGTCCCCTTTAAAAGCAAAATAACTTTTTGTTTCATTCCCATTGATATATGTGACACAATCCAATTCTTTCTTTTTTTCAGCTGAGAAACCATTTCACAAGTCTTAACACAAGGATTATTGTCTCTACTACAGTATCTACCAATCAGTACTGCTGAATTGTATTGCCTTCTGACCATAAATGATGGAGTTAGAACTGTCCTCTCTTCCTGATGTCCAGTTGCAACATTCAGGTAGGGATACCAATAAGTTCACTGCTAAATTCTCAGTTGAGAGAAGGGTCTTCAAGGATATTGTCAATGCAGAACCATAAGGAACTTATTGGAAATTTGGTGTGGACCACTGCAGAGCACCAAGCTTTGATGACTGAAGATTTAAGTTATTGATGGTTATATCTTCATCGTAGGCGTCTCCATTTCATCATCACTCCCACACAGATGATCAATGATGGTGCATTTGTAATTCCAGAGAAGGAGCAGTACCATGAATAGGAAGATTACCAACACGCCAGTGATCAGCAATATATTCCTACAAGGTCCTCGGCCAGGTTTGGCCTCTTGAGTGCCGCGACAGGCCTCTTCCACCTTACAGAGTATCTGAATGTAGCGTTCCGGGTAAGGGACACCTTGCTCCTTTCCTTTGTCAATGAGGACTTTGGTATCCATTATAGACTTGGATGTGAACAGAGTTCTTGAGTTGTCTCCAGCCTGTAGGGAAAATTGCATAGAGAAAACTAAGCCAACGCCATCAGATTTCAAAGTCATCTGTGTTACATGGCTACAGAATTAGTTTGGCCAATAAGACAAATGAGTTCAACCAATAAAAAAAAATAATTTAGAGGAAGGTGAGACCTCATTGAAAAACAAAGAAGAATTTGCATCAATTATTCCGCATGGCAATCATGTTCTACTATAATTTGCTGGAAGTATACTGGTAGGTGGTTCTCTGTTGCTACTTCTGATGGAAGACTATTCCACATTTTCACACCCTAGTGAAGAACCGTTTCCATCCCTAAAGAGTTAACCTTTTTTGTCCTCCAGCTTTGACGGGTGCCCTCAAGTCTTTTGTGGTGACTCAGCCAGCCATTTTTCATAACTAGAGTTCCCCATCCACCCTTCTAGCTTACTGACCCTATAATATATATTTTGTGTATCTGAAATGAGGACAAATTTATTCTTTTCTCTATCCCCACTGGCCAACTTTCTTAACCTCTCTCCACCTTTATCCCATGTTCAGCAGACATGTCTTGCCTTTGGTGTTTATTAACTATCCCAGCCAACATTTAGGCTGCTTTCACAGTAAGACGTTACAGGCGCACGTTGGTGCAGTCTGTAACGCAGCCCACCGCACAGCAATGAAAAATCAATGGGCTGTTTACAGTGCCCACGTTGCGTTACATTGTAACGCAGCACGTTTAAAGAAAGTGCTGCATGCTATACGTTATACGCGGCTTAGCCGTGTTAGACTGTTTGCACATGCGAGTAATGTTGGTGGAGGAGGTCTCCAGTCCTCCTCCGCGGCCAGCCACATGGCTAATTAATATTCACTGCACTGTGATGTGCAGTGTTTACTTCCTGGAGCGGCCGCTCTGTGCGACGATTGGCTGGCGGGGCCACATGATGCGGATCACATGGTCTCCGCATCTCACAGCACAAAAAAGGCACACCAAGAGCTGCATAACGCAGCTCTAGGTAGCGTCCTCCTCCAACACCACCAGGCATTGCGTTAGGGGCACGTTATGCGACCTATAACGCCCCCTAAAATGCAACGTCCTGGTGGGAAAGAGGCCTTATAGCAATCTCCTAATATGCAGCTATCCAACGTTTCATTTTGTGGGCAGCACGGTGGCATAGTGGATAGCACTCTTGCCTTGCAGCACTGGGACCATGGTGATCTACCTGCATGTAGTTTGTATGTTCTGCCTGTGTCTGTGTGGGTTTCCTCTGGGCACTCCGGTTTTCTACCACATCCCACAAACATACACGTAAGTGAACTGGCTTTACCCTAAGTTGGCCCTAGACTATGATGAACATATGACTATTGTAGGGATTAGATTGTGAGCCTCACTGAGGGACAGTTAGTGACATGAATATATACTGTGTAAAGCAATGCAGAAGATGTCAGCTTTAACCTCTTGACGACCAGCTAACGCCGATTGGCGTAAACTGGTCGTCTGCGGGTTACCATGGAAACGGCCGCTCGATCGAGCGGCCTTTCCATGTCAGTTCACGGAGGGTGTCTCCGTGAACAGCCGGAGAGCCGCCGATCGCGGCTCGCCGGCAAAATGTAAACAGGCGGGGAAGAAATCCACGCTGTTTACATCATACGGCGCTGCTGCGCAGCAGCACCGTAAGGCAGATCGGCGATCCCCGGCCTCTGATTGGCCGGGGATCGCCGGCATAGGATTTCCGTCCTGCGCAGCTCACAGGTTGAGGGAGGGAGCGGCGAGACGGCGGAGAACGCTGTGGAGGGGGGCTTTGAAAAGCCCCCCCCCGCTAAGCAAATGCATCCGGTGGCGATCAGACCCCCCAGCAGGACATCCCCCTAGTGGGGAAAAAAGGGGGGTAGTCTGATCACCCTGCTGCACTCCTGATCGGTGCTGCGGGCTGTAGAGCCCACGCAGCACCGATCATTGAAAAATCCCCTGGTCGGCAAGTGGTTAATAATCTACAATAGTGCATCTTCTCTATGTGCTGCAACCCTCCACTCCTCAGACAGCAACTTCCCTCGTCCTTGGGCAGCCCACTATTTTTAACCTGTTCCATTTTTAGGCGTCTCTTACATGAATTGCAGTCTTCTACTCCCCATCATTTCCAATCTCCACCATGGGCAGAAGCTTCCCTGAGCCGTGGACAGTCCTGGGCGCAGACGGGCAAGTAAAAGAAGGGGGGGGGCGCAGGCAGAAGGACATAAACGATAGGGAGCTGGTGATGCGCGGTGCAGACAAATGGAAGAAGATTACCAGTGCGATCACCTTCCTTGACTCCTCCTGGGCTGCCTGTGTCAGATGTCAAGCCGTCATCACGTCACCACCGCGTGATGACACCTGATGTCCTGTAGGCTGTCAGTATGCAGCGCCCATGGAGGAGTCGGCTTTCCAGGCTCTCTTTGCCTGTGTGGTCTCCTGGTCCCTGCTTCCTCCTGGATGAGCGGCTGGTCACTAGTAAGTTGGCGGATCTACATGTGGCTGTGTGACTGTTCAATTAAGCCTAGAAACTGCCCTGATCAAGGATCAAAACCCTTTCTTCCTCCTTCTGGCTTGGAAGGAGAAAACATCAGAGTCACATGAAGCACAACATGGACTGGAACCCCGTAGGCCTCTCCACTAGCGGAGAGGTACTGAAGTGCGGTGTGCGGCATAATCCTAACTAGGAAACCCGGACTAGAATACCAACACTACTCACTATCAATAGTCATCGTGATCAAAAATACATCTCCCAGGACCAATACCTAGGCATCTCCAATGGGGACCTCTGAGAATTCCCGGTTGGGATACTATGAGTGATGCAGCGAAACTGGTTTGGATTAAAAGATTATAGACTGTCTATTATTAGTTAAGTAGGAATTTCTTTTAGGGCTGATTCACATTGGGGCGATTCTTGAGTGCTTTGCTGATCGTCGGCAATCAGCAAAGCGCTGCTACAGTGTATCCCTATGGATACATTCACACTGCACCGGTTGCGATTTCCATCAATCGCGAATGCGCTGCATGCAGCATTTTTGGGCGATTGCTCTGTGATTCCCATTCTACTAAATGGGAATCACAAGCGCAAAGCATGGACGAATCGCAAGCTTTAAGTTAAAAATCACGGGCTAGCGGCGCTCTGAGTGTGAACTGACCCTTACCCTACCTGAGTTCATATCAGATCAGAACTTTTTTACACTATCCGATTCGGATTCTGGATTTTTCTCAAAAATCCAGCTAGCTATCTGCGGATATTTGGCCGCATAACGCGGATATCCGTGGATATTGCGGATATCCAGATCTGAAATACTGTAACTAAGGAGATGACGTCCTGGAGCCAATCAGAGGGCTCCCAGCAGAAGTCCTAGCAACCAATCACAGAGGGGAACCCTGGCCAGCCCCACCTGACCTCATTAAGCCAATCAGAGGGCTCCCAGCCTAAACCCTGGCACCCAATCACAGAAACACTGGCCAGCCCTCCTCCCCCCTTGTATAATAAGGAGGGCTGCCATGGTGAGACATATCGTCTTAGCTTGCTGAATGCTCACTGAGAGACATGCTCCAGTGCTAGAGGCCTAGCTGTACACAGTTATAAACCTAAAGCTGTTCAGTGATTAACCCCTTCACTGCTATCACTACACTATTGTTAAATCGTTAATTTGCTTGATTGATGTCGTATGACAGTCAGAGTGTGTGCTCCAGTGCTGCTGGCCTAGCAGTGATAAATCCAAAGCTGTTCAGTGATTAACCTCTTCACTATCACTACACTATTGTTAAATCATTATTTAACTTGATGTCATTTGTGAGACAGTCCGAGTGTCTGTGTGTGTGCTGTGCACAGACCAGGCCAGGTGCTGCCTGCTGGCCTGCCATTAGCCTTAAGTATAGGTTAGGTTAGGTATTAAGGGATAGGATTGCTGTGTTATTGTGTAGTTAGTACTGTAGTACTGCAGTCAGTGCTAGTAGTTGTCAGAGTAGTAGTACTACTACTGTGTTAGCTTACTACAGAACTGCTGTGCTGTGAGCAGTGCCAGTGTGTCTTCTCCTCTGCGGTCTGACTGTCACTCGGCACTTGGCATGTGTCACATGGCACTTGCCACGTATTACGTGACACGTGCTAAGTGCCAATTGCCACGTGCCATGTCCGGCATGCTCCTGACACACGTTACACCTGCTGCTGCTGCATTGCCCTGCTCCTGCTGCCTGTGCAGCTCCCACCGCCAGGCCAGGGTGCCACAGGCCACTGATACTACCTATATTTAACCCAAAACACAATTGCTGCGGAATTTTTTGGAGTTGTCTTGGCTGAAAACTGTTATGTCCCAGTTGTGCGGGTTGGACTTTGGACACAATGTGGGCTGCACGACCGCTGTCTGGAACCTAGGCCTAATGTTAATTGACAGCCATTTTTTTTTTTGGGGGGGGGATTTCAAGTCCCCACATCATCAATTAGTGTTCCCCTTTAAAAAATAATGATGCTACATGCTTCATTTACCCTAAAAAACGTTTTAAAGCAATTTAAAGGGCACTTCGGGTTTTTCTATCCGGATATCTGAATCCACCCGGATACCCCGGATAATGCGTTTGGATATCCACATGAACGCGGATATCTGAAAGTTCAGATCCGGATATCTGGGTATCCAGATCCGGATCAGTTCGGATTTTGAAAAGTGGTATCCAAGCACCCCTGTAGTGGACAGCCTTGCAGCGCCATTGGTCCCTGGTTCAAATTAGGGCCACAACACTATGTGCATGGAGGTTGTGTGTTCTCTTTGCATGTTCTTAGGGATTCGATTGTGAACTCCTCTGAGGACAGTCAGAGACATGACTATGTACTCTGTAAAGTGCTGCAGAAGATGCCATTGTTATATAAATACATAATAATAATAATGTAGGACATTAGACTATGACTATAATAGGATTAGATTGTGAGCTCATCTGAGGGCAGTCAGTGACATGACTATGTACTCTGTAAAGTGCTGCAGAAGATGTCAGAGCTGTATAAATACATATTAATAATAAGGTAGGACATTAGATTATGACTATAATAAGCATTATATTGTGAGCATCTCTGAGGACAGACAGTGACATGACCATGTACTCTGTAAAGTGCTGCAGAAGATGTCAGTGCTGTATAAATATATAATAATAAGGTAGGACATTAGACTATGACTATGGTAGGATTAGATTGTGAGCTCCTCTGAGAACAGTCAGTGCTATGACTATATATACTATGTAAAGATGCAATAATAATAGAGATTACAATACACAATAAGGGGTAGGGGAAGCTGTAGCTTACCCGCAGCTTTGTCCGTCACTGAGGGTCTCAGGTAAAGCAGGAACAGTGTGGTCCCCCTGCAGTTACAGAGGGTCAGAGCCTTACCTGGCGTTGTGTCTGTGCAGTGACTGATGAGAGGACTGTGTGTAGACTGGAAGAAGCTGAGAGATATATTTACAGTCAGGCTGTCCCTCCCCTTCTCTCGCTCTCAGAGGCTGAAACATACCTGTCTGGATAATCCTCAGCAAGTATTTCTCACACCAACAGGCAGCCTAAAGCTCTCCAGAGAGAACTACATCTCCCATCATGTCCCACCAGGGAGAAGATGACACCTCATCTTTAAAGCGACAGTCCCTATTCTGGAACTGAGTCTCTCCTTCCCCTCTGTCCTCCTCTCCTTCTGGTACACACCAGAAAATGTCTACAGCGAAAGTTACTTGAAAACAAAGTGATGAGAAAAACTATTTTGCCTATCCTCCTACTTCTAAAAATTATTTTTAAGGTGGCCACACACCATACAATTTTTTTTTTACATTTTGTTTCAAATCATGGATCACAATCAATTTTTATGATTGATTGTAACATTTGAAACATCTGACCAATGTACCAACATTAACTGCATTCATTATAAAAGAAATGATTGAAAACTCTGAGAAAATTGCTTGGGTGTTTATATTAATAAATGGACAATCTACCGCCATTACATTTTCTTAAAAATTGATCAGAAAAATCCACCATTCCCAATCGACTTATATCAAAGAAAAAGGGGAAATCTGATTAGATTTCTTGCTCCATTGAAAAAGATGAGCTTTTTTCCATTTTTCAGACAATCCGATCGTTTTTTATCGAATTTCCGTGAAATGGGATCATTTTATTGTATCGTGTGTGTCCACCTTTAGATCTACCACAGTTTTATGTCCTGTTTAAAAACTTTAAAATGCAGATTTATTGTTTTGTCTCAGCTGAATGTAACAGTCTGTCTCTGTGTCTCAGAGTGCTCATACTGTATACAGTATATAAACTATTGACCTTTTTTTTATCTATCCTCTCCTGGCAGAGAACTGGGCTTCTGAGAGCAAATTCCTTATCAAGAAGAGCCACTGTAGTCCTACTGTACATACATAGGTCTATCTCATCATGTCACTTAAAGTGTACCCGAGGTGACGTGTGTCGTGATGAGATAAATGTGTGTGTACAGTACAAAACATATAAATAACTAGGCTGTTTTACTTGTACTTAGCTGCCTGAAATTATAGTTAATGTTTAGGCATGGAAGTGACAGCTTCCTGTCTTGTACCTTGTCAGGGAATATAGTAAACCTCAGTGATTAACAGATTACAGTCATAAGCGTTTTCCTGGCAGAATACAACTTTTGAGAGCAGGGGGTGGCGGGGGGGATTAAAAAAAAAAAAAAAGATCAATAGTTCATGTATTTTTACTCTGGGTCACTTAAAGTGTCCCTGAACTCTTGTACAGGACAGAAGGAAAACATATAGAAATGCACCCTGTAATGTTTTTAGAGAGTTTAGCCCGTGACTAAGTGCAAGTTGTAAAAAAAAACTAAAACCATGCGATATCTAAAAAAGTCATTTTTAGGAGTAGTAGGATAAATACAATTGTTTATCTTATCAGTTTATTTTCACCTCCGGTTCACTTTAAGCTTCCCTTTTACGCTCTGATGTTTACATTGCATTGCTTGCAGGGTAATGAACAAAAGGGTGCGGTTCAAAAAAAAATACCAGTATGTTTAAAAGGAAATTCTGCCTCTGTGGCGGAAAGCTGTTGCGAATGTAGATCGGTGCAATATAAGTAAAATTATCTTTCTAGTTCAATTTGTAGCAAATGATGCATTTCCCAAAGTGACTGTAATTGAAATGTTTGTCACAGACATGGAATTTGAGCTGTGCTGATGTGCAGACCGCCTGTAAGTTTTTCCTCTTTCTGCATCAGAGTAACCAAGCAGCTCAGGGTGACCCAAATCACTAGGAAAGTATAGGGGGCAGACCGAAAAGCCCTCCTACTAAACAGCAACACAGAAGGTACTTGCAATAAATTCAGCTTTAAGGCTGCTTTCACAGTAAGACGTTACAGGCACACGTTAGAGCAGCCTGTAACGCATCCCAACTCACAGCAATGATTAATCAATGGGCTGTTCACAGTGCCCACGTTGCGTTACATTGTAATGCAGCACGTAAGTTGAGAGTGCTGCATGCTGTGCGTTATGCGCGGCTAAGCCGCGTGTGCGCACTTGCTCAGTAGTGTTGGAGGAGGAGGTCTTCCCTCCTCCTCCTCGGCCAGGCACATGGCTAATTAATATTCACTGCACGGTGTGACGTGCAGTGTTTACTTCCTGGAGCGGCCGCTCTGTGCGGCGATTGGCTGGCGGGACCACGTGATGCCGCATGCGTCTAAGAGTACGCATCACGGACGCCAGAGTGAGCTGCACAACGTGGCTCACTCTGACGTCCACATCCAAGAGCACCAGGCGTTGCGTTAGGGGCATGTTATGCGACCATAACGTCCCCTAAAATGCAACGTCTTGGTGTAAAGTAGCCTTAAGAGAGACTGAAGCCGTTTTAAAAACTGGTTTTTACCTTTTATTTATGTTGGTCCCTGCTAAAACGCCGCTATTCCGTGGCAAAACAAGGGTTTTCTAACCCCCAAATCCCCAGGGAAAAAAATCGGAGAGCGCTTCCTTGTAGAGGCAGAGCTTTGGGCTGTAGCGCTGCCACTACTTGTGTCAATCCCCGCTGATCGCCGCCTCTCCCCGCCCCTCTCAGTCTTCTTTCACTGAAAAGGGCTAAGAGAGACAGAGATCCGTGGGCAGATTGACGCGAATGGAGGCAGAGCTACAGCCCACAGCTCTGCCTCCCCGGGCAGCAAAATCCACAACCAGAAAAGTTGTGGATTTTTGCCCTAGGATTTGGGGGGTAAAAAACCCTCGTTCTGCCGCGGGATATCGGCGTTTTAGCAGGGACCAACATGCTTAAGCTAAATAAAAGGTAAAAACCCATTTTTTAACTGGCTTCAGAGTCTCTTTAAGTGAACATCTGTGGCTACCCACAATGCACTGCTACTGAATATGCAAATTATCTCTTTATGCTACTGTAGCCAGGCTTGCATCCAGAACTGCTGGTGTATAGCATAGTCTATAGATTTATATTTTACAAAGCCACACCAACCCCACATGTAGACGGCCTGTTTCGGACTTTTGTTCCTCCAGTACATGGCAGGGATTGATATGACTCTACGGGATAGGGTTTGGACGAGTACATCAGAGTGACCAAGCAGCTTGGGGTGACCCAAAACCACTAGGGAAGTATAGGTGACTAAAAGAGACCGAAGAGACCTGCATGAGTAAGTAGCTGCACAAAGCAGAAGCCTTTGCCGCACAAGTTCGACACCTGAACTAACTTAAGTGAGTGACAGCAGACCTGAGACTGGACTGCCTAGAACTTCCCATCTTCCTGAGGAAGTAATTAGCCCTTGTTACTCATTTTCTACACTAATCCAGTGATTGGTTGAAGGCTCTTATACTCACCAGATTTTAGGAACACTGTGGAATAGATGTGCACAATATGCATAAAAGCAGGGCAAGTAAGCTGAAATCATGAAAACAAAGGAAGAAAGATGCAACTCGTTGACGCTGTGCTGCCCACCCACCTCTGCTCCCATTGGTCACAGGCCGGCTTACGCACACGTCTGATATGTGATTTGCTCAATGGAGGAAGCCCATTCATTTACAACTGCTGCATGATGGCACAGAGTGATCTGTACACACATTCAGTATACTGTACTTAAGCATTCAGTATAACAAGATAGAACTCTTTACTGAAGAAAAACATGCAGAGACACATCATACAACACCATCAGGAAATGCAGCATACTTAAAGGACAACTGAAGCGAGAGGTATATGGAGGCTGCCATATTTACTTCCTTTTAAACTATACCAGTTGCCTGGCATCTGCTGATCTATTTGGCTGCAGTAGTGTCTGAGTTACACCAGAAACAAGCATGCAGCTAATCTTGTTGGTTTTGACAATAATGTCTGAAACACCTAATCTGCTGCATGCTTGTTCAGGGTCTATGGCTAAAAGTATTAGAGGCAGAGAATCAGCAGAATGGCCGGAGAACTGGTTTTGCTTAAAGGGAAATAAACATGGCAGCCTCCATATCACTCTGGCTTCAGTTGTCCTTTAAATCAGAGAGGAACACAGGAAACAACAACACCATAGAGATCATCATCACATTTTACACACAGTGACATCTTGCTTACACCATCAGCAGTTGGCTGATGCAGTGGCGGACATACGGCCGTGCAGGCCGTGCCGCCGCACGAGGGCCCCTGAAGTTCCGTTTTCTTCAGGGGCCCATTAAGTATTTTTTTTTTTTTTAATATATATATTTTTTTTATTTTTTCCCCGGGGGGCCCCGACTCCTATTCTCCCTCCCTCCCTCACCTCGGGGGCCCCCCTCCCGGTATGCGCGGCGGGAGAGCGCGGCGCTAGAGGGCTCCGCCCCTTGGTCTCCAATATGTCTCCAACTTGGAGACATATTGGAGACCAAGCGGCGGAGCCCTCTAGCGTCTGCCTGGAGAGCCGAAGAAGACTTCCTGTATTTGCCGATCGCTCTCCCGCCGCGCATATCGGGAGGGGGGCCCCCGAGGTGAGGGAGGGAGGATAGGAGTCGGGCCCCCCTCCCGGATAGCTACTAAAAGGGCTACCTGCCTACCCACCCGGCTACCTAACCACCTACCCACCCGGCTACCTACCCACCCACCAGGCTTCCTACCTACCTACCCACCCGACTACCTAACCACCCACCAGGCTTCCTACCTACCTACCCACCCGGCTACCTACCCACCCACCAGGCTTCCTACCTACCCACCCGGCTACCTACCCACCCACCCACCAGGCTTCCTACCTAACCACCCACCCGACTACCTACCCACCCACCAGGCTACCTACCCACCCGGCTACCTAACCACCTACCAGGCTACCTACCCACCCACCAGGCTACCTACCCACCCGGCTACCTACCTACCTACCCACCCGGCTACCTAACCACCTACCCACCCGGCTACCTACCCACCCACCAGGCTACCTACCCACCCGGCTACCTACCTACCTACCCACCCGGCTACCTAACCACCTACCCACCCGGCTACCTACCCACCCACCAGGCTTCCTACCTACCTACCCACCCGACTACCTAACCACCCACCAGGCTTCCTACCTACCTACCCACCCGGCTACCTACCCACCCACCAGGCTTCCTACCTACCTACCCACCCGACTACCTAACCACCCACCAGGCTTCCTACCTACCTACCCACCTCGCTACCTACCCACCCACCAGGCTTCCTACCTACCCACCCGGCTACCTACCTACCCACCCACCAGGCTTCCTACCTACCTACCCACCCAGCTACCTACATAACCACCCACCGTGCTACCTACCTACCCACCCGGCTACCTACCTAACCACCCACCCGACTACCTACCGGGCTAGTTACCAACCCACCCACCAGGCTACCTACCCACCCACCCGGCTACCCACCCACCAGGCTACCTACCTACCCACCCACCCACCCACCAGGCTACCTACCTACCCACCCACCAGGCTACCTACCTACCTACCGGGCTAGTTACCAACCCACCTACCAGGCTACCTACCCACCCACCCACCAGGCTACCAACCCACTCACCCACCCACCCACCAGGCTACCTATTCACCCAACCACCCATGGGAGCTGCGCGCCGGATGGAGGCTGGGACAGGAGGTCTGCTGCTGCAGGTGAGTAAATGTTTTTGTTTTTTTATTTATATTAGCAGGTGTATATTCTGGGCAGGTCTGCCACATGATTGCATGTATTTTCTGCGCAAATCTGCCGACATGATTGCATGTATTTTCTGGGCATATCTGCCGACATGATTGCACGTATTTTCTGGGCATATCTGCCGACTTGATTGCACGTATTTTCTGGGCATATCTGCCGACTTGATTGCACGCATTTTCTGGGCATATCTGCCGACTTGATTGCACGTATTTTCTGGGCATATCTGCCGACATGATTGCACGTATTTTCTGGGTATATCTGCCGACATGATTGCACGTATTTTCTGGACATATCTGCCTGCCGACATAATTGCACGTATTTTCTGGGCATATCTGCCGACTTGATTGCACGTATTTTCTGGGCATATCTGCCGAAATGATTGCACGTATTTTTTGGGCATATCTGCCGACATAATTGCACGTATTTTCTGGGCATATCTGCCGACATGATGTGTATTTTCTTGAGAAAACCTGCACAATTATGTGAATTTTCTGGGGAAAGGGTCACCAAAACGTGGGCCCACTGTCTTTGCGTTGCACTTTTCAAGGGAACCTGAGGTGAGAATAATCTTGAGGCTGCCATATTTCTCTCCTTTTAAGCAATACCAGTTGCCTGGCTGCCGTGCTGGTCCTCTGCCTCTTATTCTTTCAACCATAGACCCTGAACAAGCATGCAGCAGGTCAGGGGTTTCTGACAATATTGTCAGAACTGAGAAGATTAGCCGCATGCTTGTTGCTGGTGTAATTTAGTTTATTACTGCAGCCAAATAGATCAGCAGGGCCGCCAGGCAACTAGTATTGTTTAAAAGGAAATAAACCCTCACCCCGGGTTCGCTTTAAGTTAGTTAGCTCCGCCCTCATCCGGTCATTGCCACGCCCATTTTTTTGCTGCGGCTCTATCCACACCTATTTTTTGCCGTGGCGCCGCAGGTTGTAGCCGCGCCCATTTTTTGACGTGGCGCGCTGCGCGCGCCGCAGGTCGTGGGGGCCCACAATTACAATTTTGCACAGGGGCCCACTGCTGGCTGTGTCCGCCACTGGGCTGATGGTGTAATGGTTAAGGGCTCTGCCTCTGACACAGGAGACCAGGGTTTGAATCTCGGCTCTGCCTGTTCAGTAAGCCAGCACTAATTCAGTAGGAGACCTTTGTCTCCCTTACACTGCTACTGCCAATAGAGCGCGCCCTAGTGGCTGCTGCTCGGCTCTGACGCTTTGAGTCCGCAAGGAGAAAAGCGCAATATAAATGTTATTTGTCTTGTCTTGTCTTGTGGTTGCTTTATTATGCTGTAGTTCAAGATAATAATCCTGTTGATACTTCTAATTATCCTGTTGACACATCCAGCACCCCTTCTCAACAGATGAGCCCTAAACTGACTGCCCAATTTTTCTTTATCACTTCTAAATGTCTTTTCTAAGGTAGAGACTTTGTAAGATTGTCAGCTATCATGTCTTCAGTTGAATAAAGACAAGTTGCAAATCAACTTGTCTTTTTTCTTGTAATTCTCTGAAATAATGATTCTTCACATCAGCATGCTTGGTTCTTGGATTGACTCACTCCGTCTGTGCGAGTGTATTGCATCCTTGATTATTCTCAAACATTGGTGTAGCACCTGTTTGATCCAGGTCTTCCAATAGTTGTCTTAGCCAAATTAGTTATTTACCTGCCAGTGCTGCTGCTACCTATTCGGTTTTAGTTGAAGACAGAGTTATACTTGGCAGCTTCCTCCTGATCCAGCTGATTAGTCTGTCATTGATTGGGAATAGAAAACCGCTGGTAGACGTTCGATCACTGGAATCACCAGCCCAATCCGGATCTACATACCGAATCAGATCATTCTTCCCAGTCAATGGTAGTCTCAGTTTGAAGTGTATGCGGCTCTTCAAGTAGCGTATGACTCTTTTAACACCATTCAATCCATCTGACTTGGTTGAGACACTTTTCTACATAGGAATCCTATTCCTGTGGCCATGTCCGGTCTTCCAATTGTGGCTTTGTTGAGTAGTTTTCCTACAGCTTTTCTGTACTGACAGTTACTTGGCAGTAAATCACCTTTAGTATTCATCTCCTTCAGGTTATTTGTTTCCGTAGGAGAGTTAGCTGGTTTTCTCTCGTTGAGTCTCTGGACTTATGCGTACTTCTATAGCTGAGATGATTGACTTGTTGCTTCTTCAACTTCCTGTTTTGTAGTTGTGGTGGTTGACTGTTCAGGACCAGGGGCGTAACAATAGACCCTGCAAGGGATGCAGCTGCATGGGGGCCCAGAAGCCGCATGGGGCCCCGTGGGGGGAGAAGTTTCTTTTCCCTGTCCTGAGAGACTGACAACTAAGGGCACAGAGAGAAAACATTTTCTTCTCTCTGCACAACTGTTCTAATGACTGCATCTGCTCAGCCATCATACTAAGTTTTGCAGACAAAGATTTGTAGACAGTTCTTATTCAGTGTTCAGCAGGCTCTTGTGTACAGCGCCCAGCCCCCAGCCCCTCTACCCCTCCCCAAGTGCGCTGTACTGTAGTGATGCTGGAAAGGTCTGCAGAGGGGGGCCCATCCAAAGTTTCGCAGGGGGGCCCAGTGATTTCTAGTTAGGCCCCTGTTCAGGACCATTGTTCCAGAGGCGTATCTATGGTTTTCAAAACCTGGGGACAAAGACAATTTTTGCGCCCCTCCTGGACAAAATAGGCATGGACACGCATCAGAATGTGGGCGTGGTCATGGGTGGAGACAGATGGACAAATGCTGATTAGATAGCCACATGTGCCCTCTTCCCCCATTTAAGGGGGCCATACACCTATAGATTTGCAGCAGATTCGACCATCAGATAGATTTCTGTCAGATGGCTGTCAAGTCGAAGCTGATAGGAATCTATCTGATGTGCGCCATCAGAATGAAACCTATTGGAAATCTATCTAAATGCATTATTGGACCATTATATCCAATGCAACTCTATGGGCTATCGATCTGCTGCCGACAGATCTTCCATCCTGTCAGATAGATTAAATCCATCGAAAATAATAAAAATCGCCCACAAATCGATCGCTTGATAGATTTGAAAGAATCGATTTCTGATCCATCGATTCTATAAAATCGATCGATGGCTGAAATCAACCAGTGTATGGGCCCCTTTAAATAGTCAAATGTGCCCCCTTACTCCTATTTATATAGCCAGATTTGCTCCCCTTCCTCCTGCTTATATAGACAGATGTGCCCGGTTTTTCTGCTGCTGTAATGTTCCTGCGCTCCTCTGCAGAGGGAGGCAGAGAAGCAGGGGCACTTCAGCCAGCTAGCGAGCCGCCTCTCACATGCATGGGGGTGCAGCAGCCGTGCTGAGCGCCCTCACAGTGCTGCACCCGGGGACATATGTGCCCCTTGCGCCCCCCCATAGCTACACCTCTACATTGTTAATTTCTATTGTAGGTTCAGGTGAAATCATCACAACGTTTCTCAGGTCTTCGATGAAGTACACTTACTGACTGTCATCTTCTCAGTCTTTAGATCCAGGATTCTGTACCAATTGGAGTTCTCTGCACAACCGACAAGGATACCCTCCACTGCCCTGTTTTGGAGCTTATTGCGTTTCTCTCCTGGAATGTAGACAAAGGATTTACATCGGAAGACTCTGTATTTCATACTTGGTTTTTCCCCATTCCACAGTTCATATGTCGTTATGTAACTGTCTTAAGGTACTCTTACACTGGCTGAATTCATGTCGATATTCAGCAGATCACTGTGATCGAATCTCCTGTGAAATCGAGAACGCAAACACTGACTGATCGAATGATTGCCATCAGACATCGGTTGCTTCAGTTGATCGGTCCCAATGGAAAATTTAGCTTGAATGCCAGCGGGTCGGGAGCTCATCGCTAGCGGCATTCGATTTGGCGACAACCAACGTAACAATAACATCACCTGTCCAGCCGGCACTAGTCCCCGGGTCCGTGCTGTCACTTCTTCTGGCTGGCCTTCTTCTCCATATCATCTTCACTTCCTGTCGCGTCCTGTGACAAGCCAAAGTTTACACAGTAGAGCGCCCTCTACTGTTTAAACTTCCACTTGCCACAGGATGAGAGCACAAGGAGGACGCTGAAAGATGTGAGACAGCACGGATACTGGGGACTCGCGCCGGCAGACAGGTGATGTTATTGCTGCTGGCCAAGGGAGCAGGAATGACCTGGGGGCGGTGAGGCAGGCGACAGTGGCGGCTCCACAGGTTTTGAATTGTATTGATTTCATGCTCAAATCTATACAAATCTGTGTGCAGCGTATGGGCAGCCAATAGATCCCTCTCTGATCAGATTAGATCAGAGAGGGTCTATCTGTTGGTCGATCTGGTGGCAATCGACCAGTGTATGGCTACCCTTAGAGTATAGTCTGTTTTGTAGATAATTTGTTGTCAGGGTGTCTGTGACCCAGTTGTCTGTGCCACACATGAATGCAATTAACATGTCCGGGTTTGGAAAGATTTGCTTGCTTCTCAACTGTGTCAAGTTCATATATTGTGTTTTTTGGACTCTAAAGGGGCCCATACACCTAACGATTTTCCCGCCGATATACAGCCGATTCAATCACAGTGATCGAATCGGCTGTGAAATCGCCGTGCACACCGCTGACAGAACGATCGATTTCCATCCGAAATCAATCGCTCCCGTCGATCCGTCCGTGCGGAAGATTTTTCTCGATCGCCGGCGGGTCGGGAGTGCGTCGATAGCAGCGTTCGAATGCCCGGCGACCGACGCAATACAGCGGGTATACATTACCTGTTCTGGCCGGCGCGAGTTCCCACAGTCACCGCTGTCTTCTTTCCGCGCTGGGTTTCCGGACCAGCTGCAGCTACACAGAACTTCCTGTCCCGGCAGGAAGTTTAAACAGTAGAGCGCCCTCTAGTGTTTAAACTTCCCCTGGACAGGAAGTTTAGTAGCTGCAGGAACGGTCTGGAGCCCGGAGCGGAGAAGAAGACCGTGGTGACCAGGGGACTCGCGCCAGCCGGAACAGGTAATATATGCAGGGGGGGGGGGGGAGGGGGGGAGGCGGCAGCAGCGGCAGCTCCATAGATTGTGATTGGTTTCAGGCTTAAATCGATTCACAATCTGTTTGCAGTAAAGGCAGCCATACGATCCCTCTCTGATCAGATTCAATCAGAGAGGGATCTATCTGTTGGTCGATTCTGATGGCAAATCGACGAGTGTATGGCCACCTTAAGACACACTTTCTCGCCCCCAAAAGAGTGTAAAAAAAAGTCACTGCGTCTTATAGTCCAAATGCAGGGAGTTCCTGACTTGTGAACACCTGCTAATACAAACCTCCAACCCGCCAACAGAAAGGGGCATAGAAGAGGACAGGGGCAGACACAAGGGGGACAGAGGAGGACATGGAGACACAAGAGATACACGTCGTCATAATCCACAAGACGCCCCTTCACCATGGAGGCACCAGGTTTAGTATTTTTTTTCCCCCGTTTTTTGTCCTCTAAATATAGGTGCGTCTTATGGTCAGGAGCGTCTTATAGTCTGAAAAATACGGTAGGTGCTTACCCACTCACTATCCATTGCCTCACTGCTCCCCAGGGCCCTTGCATGAGAAGCAGCAGCAGTAATTACTCACCAGTCCCGGCGGGCGGCGGCTGCACAGTTCAGGCACACTTGCCGTGCTGTCCTCCTCCTTCTCTATGAGCCAGATGTTTACACATAACGCGCCGGGTCATAGAGAAGGAGGAGGACAGCGTGGCTAGAGTGCCCGGACTGTGTGCAGCCGCCGCCCACAGGTAATAGTAATTAGTGCTGCTGCTTCTCACGCAAGGGCTCCAGTGAGCAGTGCGAGCAAGGGGAGCAGCATTCGGCAAGGTTGGTGGAGCGAGGCCCCTGCAGAGGTCAGGGGCCCTGGGGCAGCTGCCCCCTTTACCTCTATGGCAGCGCCATAGAGCAGAATCTTCAGAGCATGATCATCCACCATGCAACCTAGGCAGGTGCTTTGGGCCTAGTAAGTGTCAAGGGGCTCACCTGCCAGATTCTCTGACCTCTCTCCATTTCAGCTTACCAAAGGGACCATAAGCGAGCACCAAATTTACCACCTTGCCTAGGGCCCCGTTACATCTTAATCGATCTCTGAATGCTTCTTGTATGAATAATAGTTGCTGTAGTGGGGAAAGAGCAATGAATGTAAAGGAAGAGCAGCTCCAGGTAACCAATCAGATCTCACCTCTACAGGAGATACAGCAAGAAAACTTTCACACGTTTGCAGGTGCTGAATGTGAAAATGTTATACTCAGAAGGAAATCATAGACAGTAACTGATATGGATCTGAATCAGAAGTTTTCTCAGAATTATAGAACATTGTTATCAAAAACAGCTCAGTTTAGCCTTGACTGCCTCTCCTCCCAACCCCAAGCTGTGCAAACACTAGTTCTGAAACTTTCGCTAATTATTGCTTATAAACCGCAGGCTAAAGCTAGGCAGAGCTTCCCAGGGCCGACTTCATTCTGTTACCCGGCATTTCAATATACTGAACAGCCTCTGTCTATAGCAGGGCCGGTTCTATACTTTTTTTCTGCCTGAGGAAAACTTGTGGAGATACGCCCCCCCCCCCCCCCACTCCCGATTTGGAATGATCGCACAGCACCCAAAAATGTACTCTGCTTCAGTCAGCAAGGCAGCATATGCAACAACTTGAGACATAACATGCTGCAGCTCAACACAATAACACACTGGCTGGCTGGGAGTCTGTGACAAACAAACTGCTCACCCCCAGCCAGTTGCCGTCCTCCATTCCTCCTCAGTCAGGACAGCAGTGCCACCTCCTCCCTTCTGCTGTGCAAGTCAAATGAAACACTGCTGCTCTCCTGCCTCCCCCCCCCCCCCCCCTCACTCACTGTCAGACTCCTCACACAGCACAACAAGCTGCTTTTCCCCAATGATGACCGCTTTACCTCGCTCTCCTCTCGCTTCTCCTCCTACTCTGACTGCATGCTGCTAGTGTAAACACAGTACAAACATGCTGCCCCTGTAAACTCTGCGCCTGATGCAAGTGTTTCACCTTGCTTCATGAGAGAACCGGCCCTGGTCTATAGCAACCCTTCTATCTTTCAATATGCATCTCCCTCCTGCATGTGTGACCTACATGAAGGGGGTGTAACTAGCAGAGGAGCCCAGAGCGGTGGGGGACCCCAACTACTAACCTTCTCTTCCTCCGATACAGGGGCTATACTTCAGATCTGGTGTGTTTGTGGCTACTCTTGTTATGGGTGTGAAGTAGTGCTGCTCATCAGGGGCGTAACAAGGTCCCACTGGGCCCCCCTGCAGAATTACTAAGCGCCCCCCTCGGGGCCGGCTTGGGGCTGTTTTGGGGGCCTGGAGGGGTCGCAGCATGAGGGGAAAGCCATGCTGCACTTTGGCGGGGAGGGAGATGGTCCCCCCCCCCCCTCACCTCGGGCTCTCCCCTCTGCGCTCCCCTCCAGCGTTGAATAGTTTGTGTATGCAGGCGGCGGGTGGCGGCAGATACATACCTTCCGTGCGCTCCAGCGTGGATGTTCCTCTCTCTAGCCTCTGACGCGACTTCCTGTTTATACAGGAAGTCGCGCCAGACGGGCAGGGGCTGCAGGCCCTATTGTTACGCCAGTGCTGCTCATCCAATATTCGGGTCCCGAACTACCCAGATAATCCGAACTTTTTTCACTATCCGAACTTTGAATAGCAATTCAGAGATTTTTTAAAATCCGAATAGCACTATCCGAGCAAACTCGAATTTCTATGTAAAAATCCGAAATCCATCGGATAGTTAGTTTGGGTATCATTCTGAGCTGAAGCAAAAATCACCTTTAATGGCAAAAATCCCCATTCGGAGGAATTCAGTCCGAGAGAGAGCGAGAGAGAGAGAGAGAGAGCAGGGCCGGTTTTAGTAACAACGGGGCCCCAGGGCAAAATAAACCTGGGCCCCCCCCCCCCCCCCCAAAAGATACCCCGGAACAAAAATCGGCATTAAGGGACCTTTTTGCAGCTGGTATAGTCAGGGTGTGAAGCCCCAATCGGTCGGAGCTCCACATTCTGGCTATCCCAGCCTGCATGGGGAACAAGGGGTTAAAAAGTTTCAGGAGGGGAAACCCCACATCATTTTTAAAAAAAAAATTTCCCACACTTTCCCCCCCAAAAAATAAAAAAATGGGAAAATAGGAAAAAATGCCAGGGGGGATCTTCATGCAGCCATATTGCGGCTGTATAGCG